>NC_139483.1:93447446-93510505 GCF_008360975.1 Lichenostomus cassidix | reverse complement strand
TAATATTAATGTTATGATAAATATAAAAACATGTCAATTTATCTTTACTCCCTTCAGACTACAAATTTTTCTCACCTGAAAAAAATAAAAAGATTCTTGCTTATAAAAAATACTGACACACTGAATTAAAAAAATGAGCCCCAAACCCTCTGAATGAGAAAATAAGTGTGAAGCCCCAAAACTTAGTCTTTTTTTTTCATGCACAACTTTTCTGAAGACCCAAACCTTATCTTGGTACATTGGTCAGTTTTAGAACAAATTCAGGGTATCCTTTAGATACCCAGTATCTAAAGGAATGTCAGATTACCTATGCTATTCTCTCTTTAACTCTAGAACAATTTAAATGATACTTCAGAGAGTCTGATTGCCTTTCTGACTGGGTTGGTCATAGACCAGTACCTCCTGCTGCAAACAAATCTCTCTCTATCATTTTCCACTGTATGGAGGGAGATTATACAGCAGCAAGAACCAGATTCTTCCTGGAGGAGCAGGCTGAGAGGAGGTGGTGAGATGCTGCTCACAAATTGCAGCAAAAGGTCACAACTGCAGGAAGGAAAACTGCAGCCAGGCATAGGGATACAGCTCTCCACCATGAGAAGGGTGATGTCCTGAAGCAAGTTTCTAGCAGAAGCCTTGGGATTACAATTCCTGGATGCTTCCAGAACTGAATGATGATGAGTCCCATGGCAAACTGACCTACTGTTGAAGCCAAACTTGCTTTAAAATGACCTGCAGAATCCCTCCCATCTGAATTTTCCCATGAATTTTTGCACTCCTTTCCATCTGGGACACAATTCAGTTTTAATAACCCAAGAAGTTCTGTTAATTTGTCAAAATATTTATATTTCACTGTCAGTAGATCAAACAAGTTTTCCTTGCTCATCATTTGTTTTACTATTGGTGCTGGTATATTTTCTCTTTCTATTCCCAGCTATGTGAACAAATGCCTGGAAATAATTGGTTTCATTCTCAGTGCCAGAGACCACAATATTTACACAGTTACAAAAACAAACAGCCAAACAAAAGGCTGTCTGCAGTTCTGACAAGCTTATGTTAATTTTTACAAGGTCTCTTTATGATGTGGAGTGGTAGAGAATTTTAAATATAAAAGATTGGGGAGGATATATATGTGTTGTTTTTTAAGTACAACAGAAAAAGAAATTTGGAAAGAAAATATATGCGGGTGTACTGTATTTCATAACAACAATGTACTAGAAACTCTAGAATGAAAATGACTGCCTGGGTCTAGTCCTGTCTCCTGTTATTTTAAGCAACACACTGGATAATGTCTCATAATGCTTCTGGTATCTCTCCCCGAACTGTTTGGTGTTTCGGCTTTGTTTCAGTTTAATTATCTGTCCTTAGAACTCCCACTGAAAGGCTTTTTTTTTGGACTGCAAAATACATTAAAGCCACAGATGAGTTACAATATGGTACTATCCTAATCTTTGACATTTCTCTGTGAAAATCAACAGAGGGATGAATTCTCTCAGTCTCTCCAGGTGTTACAGACTAAAGGACAAACCATGAGCATTTTATGAGGCTGCTTGGTAAGGCAGCAGGTAGAACTCATAGAATATTATATCAATATTGTATGATACTGGAGCACCACAGAAACAGCAGGTTAGAATTTGATTTAAAATTTTGTGGGAAGCTGTTATCAGGAGGAACTGTGTTACTGAGCACGTAGCCTGCAGCATTAGGTAGTAGTCTAGTCAACCTCTGCACAGCAGCCTTTATGCTCTGATATGCTATATTGTTGAGAGGTTAACAAAAAAGAAAGGCTAGTTCATTTTATCCTCAAGCATGTGGTACATAAAACATTTATATACTATAGTCCCAAAGAGTCTAAATACTGACAAGCTTCCTTGGTCCAGTCTATATTAAAATCATGGTCTCTAACTATGAGAATTTCCAGTGTGAGCAGAAAATATATGCTTTGTGTGATAGGAAAGTGCAGCAGGAATAAAATTCAGTAAATATGATGCCAGTATTTCTATTTCTATGTATGCATGTCAACAGATCATATCATGTGTAATAAGACTCATCCAGTACTTAGCAACCCAGAAAAAAAGCATCTGTTTTACTGTCTGATTCCATTTTATCGGTAGACATTTCCCCCTGAGCTTCAGTGGTTTTTGTGGAACAGATTCCTGTAAATTGTGTGTCAATCAGCACCTCTCTTTCCCCATACCCTCCTCAGCCAGCTGTAGAGAGCAAGGAGGTCACCCCTCGGTCTCCTTTTCTCCAAACTTGACAAGCCCTCAATCCCTCTTCAGAGGATACACCTCCCAGTCCTTTCGCCAGCTTTGTTGTTCTCCTCTGGATGCCTTCAAACTCCTTCACATCTTAGTTAAATGGTGGAGCCCAGAATTCCATCCAGTCAAGGTGAGGCTGCACCAACTCTGAACACAGCAGGACAGTCACCTCTTTTGACCAGCTGGCAGTGCTGTGTTTGGTGCATCCCAGGGTGGGCTTTTCCCTCCTGGCTGCTGGGGCACTGCTGACTCACATGGAGCCTCTGTCACCCAGCACCCCAAGATCCCTTTCTGCAGGGCTGCTCTCCATCCACTCCCCTCCCAGTTGTGTCAAAATTACTCCATCCCAGGTGCAGACTCCAGCGCTTATACTTGTTTAATTTCATCCCATTAATATGATGCTCCAATGCTGCAATCTGTCTAGATCCTGCAAGGCATCTTGCCCTTCAAGACAGTTAACAGCACCTGCCAGTTTGGTACTATCAGTAAACTTTTTAAACAGAATATTCAAATCCTATGTCCAGCACTTCTGGGACATTTGCTCTTGTTGTTCCTAGAAAAAATTTGCTGTTGTAAATTTGGGCAATGCAGACAGGATATTGACATAAAAGGAGGAGTGTTTTAGTAGCATTGTCTTGTCAGCAGTGAGGGTTCCAGTTTTCCACAAATCTTAGTTCTTTATTCTGGTGAAGACAATAGCCCATATATGACTAGCATGGTGTTCTACTAGATTAACTTCAACCAGCAATTAAGTACCACACAGTTGCTCACTGAGGGAGTGCCCTCATTCCAGTCAGACAGAGAAGATGACAGGATGAAAAAACAAAAGGAAAAATCCCTCCTGGGTTAAGATGAAGATACTTTAATAAACAAAGGAAGAAGAAAAAATCCCAAAACAAGTGATGCAACAACACTCATGTACCACCTCCCCCAAGGAGACTCATGTCAAACCTCCCAGAAATGGCTATCTTCCCCAGGCAACTCCTTTCCTCACTTTTATTGCTTCGTATGATGTTATATGGCATGAAATATCCCTTTGGCCAGCTCAGCTCCACTGTCTTGCTTATAACCTCTCCTAAATTCTTGTGTACACCCCAATTTACTCACTACAGGGGAAATGTGGGGAAAAAGACAAAACTTTGACACTCAGTAAGTGATGCTCAGCAATAGCCAGAATCCTGGTGTGTAATCAACACACATCAAAACCACATCACTTCACAACTTCCTCCCAGCCAGAATAATTACAGGTATTCACCAGGTAATGGGGTTTACCAGATTGGATAGATCCTTCAGGTGCTCCTAGATTAATTCTAACAATGTTTTTATTAGCCTATGCTATTGCTTCATTTTGAAACCTGAAGGCTAATAGGGAAAATTTCAACTCTGTCTCAAGAGATATGAATTTGTGTATCTGAAGATGACTAGACAGTAAACTCTCATTTGTGTAAAACGTGAGGCATTCAGTTCACTTACTAGTGGTGTCCTAGGTGAGATGCAGCTGCATGAAATTAGCCAAGAGAAACTGAAAAATACTCAATTGGGTTGTCAGTGAGACTTACAGAAGCTGTAGTGCAAGGCTAGTCTGGACACTACAGCACTTTCAATTACATTAGGGCTCCGATCAGTTGGATCAGTGTGTGTCCATTGCAGTTTCATATGCTCTGGGTTAACTGAGTAACACCTAGCAACTTGAAAATTTCATACAAGATTCTAAGGGTTCCTCATCCTTCTGAAAAGGTAGCTGGAAGCCATGCAGGATGCCCTAGGTTATCTAAGACAGAATTATTATCTCAGGCAGTTGTATCTAAACTACACTTTATATTGAATCCTGCACCTTGAATCCGTCTGAGACTTCAGTTTTTCATGGGTGACAAAAGAGAAAAGATGTGTGATTAACAAGCCTTTGTGATAACCTCACAGTTTCCCTATTCTCTAGATTTTCGCAGGAAAGAGAAAAAATAATGACTTTTTAAAATTATTATTTTCTGTTACAACAAAATCTGTCTTATGTCACTACTGGAAAAAAAGACTGTTTTCTGGAGTGGGGTCAATATGGCCCTCTTGACATGACTTGTAATTTAGTCTTTCATTGAGCTTCTTAGCTCTTTGAGGATTAAAAGTCTGAGAAATCTTAGATCAGAAAAGTAGAGACAAGCTAAAATTGCTGTTCAGATAAAAATTTGGACATTTGTTAAGTTTTCACTCTTCAAAATCTTCTTATAGTCCTATAACCAAAGTGAAGTCGCTTGATGTAGACATCTGCAGAAATTACATACCATTCAAGATCTGATGCTCTGTGAAAAATTTTAGTACTCTTATTTCTGAGTATTGCCTAAGCCCCAGTAATTGATGTCCAAAATGCTTCCAAGACTATAATTCCATCCATTGGACAAGACAGTACAAAATGCTAACCTTTCCTCAGTGCTAAACATTCATACTAGATTTATTTGAAAAATGGAAGACAGCTTTACATATAATCTTGGTGCTTAGGCAATATTTCAATAACACAGTTCTACCTACAGTAAGGGTAGGAAAATCTAGGAAAGAAAGGCTAGAAACTGAAGACTATGCTTTGTTTTTCAGTAGGGATTGAAAAATCAGGCACATCTCACCTTCAGAACCTCCATCCATGAAGTAAATCTAAGACATCTGTGACTTACTAAGCAATGATGAGCAGTTTGGGATCTTATGCAAGTGACACTGATCACTGTAGTAGTGCTGCTGCAGGGAAGTGAGCTATAAGTAATTGCTGTGTTCATAAGCCTCCAGCTCCCCAAAGCTTGTGGCTAGCAAGACAAGAAGTTGTCCATGAGCCTGCAGGCCAATGGTAACCTGGGCACACCAGGGAGGGCACTGACAGCAGGTTGAGGGAGGTCATCCTGCCTCTCCACACAGCCCCAGTGAGGCAGCAGCTGGAGTGCTGTGTCCAGTTCTGGGCTCCCCAGTCCAGGACAGATGAGGAACTTACCATCTCTGGAAGTGCTCAAGACCAGGTTTGATGGGGCTTGGAGCAACCTGGTCTAGTGGAATGTGTCCTTACCCATGGCAGGGGGCCTGGAACTCAATGATCTTTAAGGTCCCTTCCAACTCAAAACAGTTTTTGAATCTGAATACTACCATCAGCAGTAGCAACTGCACAAAGCCTTGACCTCTTTTCATTTTGTAAAAGAGTTAATACTTTCTATAAGCCTGTTAGCTGTACTGTGCACACATGGAAAAGTTCTGGCATTAAATGACACATAAAGAAGAAGTAATATGTCTATTAAATATTGCTGAAATGTATTACAACTAAACTTGTGCTTCTTTTAAGAGCCTGTAGTCAAGCCAATGTGAACATTGATTTTTACTTGAACATCTGCTGTGTTTCACTTAGATCTTAAAATATTAACAGAGTTTATAAAGTGTTGAAGTTGTAGATGAAGACAATCTTCCCTGGAAAACAAAACTAAATCTTAGTAGTATTCATTTCACTGTTTACAAGAAACAGGTACTAAATTTATCTAAATTGGTTGTTTTGTTTATCTCCATAACTGCTTCATCTATTATGACTGGGTTTTAATGTTTTGATTTTTGTTAGTAGTTATTACTGAGTTTTTGATAACAAAGAAACAGCAGTAAACAGCCCAGAGTGACAAGGATTACTGCTGTTTTGGGTATAAATAATTGAGTTGCATGCATGAGAAATGAATGTTTAGCCTACTCTAGACAAAAAAATTGCATGCAAAAATAAAAAAGAACTGGATGAATGTCTCTGGTAGCTAGAAATGTCCCCTTGCAGACTGCAAACACATTTCACTTTATTCCTTCTCATAACAGGCATGATCTGATTAGAATAATGTTATCACTGGGATAGATTTGAATGCTACTTACGTAAGTGGTAGAAAAGCAGAGGGTGTAGAAACATTTCTGTGTTATGCTTATTTACTTGGTTATCCTGCGGCAGTCCAAGGCAATTTCTTTCTTTCAAAAGGCTTCAAATATAGGTAAGATGAAAAATATTTACATAAAATATACATATTAATGCAGTAATAAATTAAAATGAAAGATTCTAATTCTTCCTTTTTTTTTTGGTCTTTTTATTTTCTTTCATCTCTGAAAGTCCAGCTAAGCAAGAGCTGTTCCTTGACTCAAACCCCTGTGTACTCCTTGAAAAAAACTCACGCTGGCAGCACAGATCTTTTGGTGTTCTTTTCTTTTATATTCTTCTTTTCTTTTCTTCTTCCCTGGAAGAAAAATCATGGCCTCAACTTCCCAATGCTCTGATAAATCCCCTAAAAAAATGAAAAGAAAGAAAACTAGGAATGAAATATTTTAAGACTATTTTAAACACATTTCAAATTGTCTACATAAAAGTCCCAGACCACCCTGTCCTTTTTTTCCTTTTCACAGTGGCCCAGTAGTTTATGTAAAGGGGATAGAAATGCAAATGTTTTTCACCAGAAGAAAACAGCAGAAGGTGTTGCTATATTATATTCTTCAGAGTTTGCCTAGGTACCATTATAAAGTTTGGAAGTACTGAAGTTTTATTGTGAACGGTTTTGCTCTTGGGACAGTGTGTTAAATTTGTGTGGTAAATATGCTGCCATGTTCACATTCCTTTGTATGTACTGTGTCTAGGCAGTAATTTTGTTTGTTTAATCATAGGAAACCCAAGTGAAAGTCAAGTTTTGTTATTTCATAACTGAATTGCCCTGATATCGTTGGGTGGCTGAGCCTGTATTCAGTAAGAATGCAGAGCAGATCCTCCTCAAAAATATGTAAAGGTACAGGGAAAAAAAGATTGTGATTAATGACAGCCAAGATGACTTCAGTTGTGGTAAAAACGTGCTTAAAACATGTTGTGGCCTTCTCTGGTGGAGTTGTATTGGAAAAGGGAAGGGAAATAACCCAAAGATCTAGTGTCACAGCACCAGGAGGTATCACTGCGTAAACAGGTCTCTCTGCAAACACACATGTGGCTCCCACACTGTTTGAATTTTGTAAATTATCTCCATTTCTATATGTAGCATGGGTTCCAAGTTAATTGTCTGCTACATTGCCAAATGGAAAGACAGGCATATATTATGTAGTGTGTCAGGGAAGAAATTTTTTAACAAAACAGTAAAAATATCTCTGATGTGGGTTATAATTCATATTTCCCAACAGACAAAAAAAATTATATGCTCCACCACTATAAATAAACTAATTGGAAGGAACTGTTACAGAAGCTGGTTTAAGGTAATTAGAGAAAAAAGATGAAAATAGTTTAGAGCAAATTAAAGACATAAAATGAAGCTGTGGTCCCCAGAGTTTGTAGATATTTTACATCCTCAGTGGGAAAGCTAAAAATATATAGGTTTCACCATTTTACAGGAGCAAATAACATCAGATTAGAAGAAAAAAATCACAGGATAGGAAAAAAAACCCAACAGAAAGCAGGGAGAGCTTTATAGATATTAGTGTAAATTGGTTAACACCTAAAAATAATTTATTAGTTGTATGAATTGACTCCGTGGGGTTTAGTTATGGGGGTAAAAATAGGGACAAGAGATCTCTAAAGATGAGTTTTAGAACATGAAGGTTTATTGCGAAATAGAGTGGGGGTGAGAGGCCTGCTGAGTCGCAAGACGCGACTCCAAGCAGGCCAGCAGAGAGGGAAGAGAGAGAGAGAGAGAGAGAGCAGGAAGAGAAGAGCTAAAAGAGGGCAATTTGCCGTTTACAATACAATAAATTGTTTTCTCTGTTGAATATTCAACTCTTCTTTAACCAATCTAAGACAAACTACAAGTCCTACAGCATTTACATACAGCCTATAAGAGTCATCACATTAGCATATAGGGTCTTGTTTCAAACCTTAGAAAAACTGCCTTTTTGGGATTTCTATCAGGCAGGTAAGGTCAGCCCTGGCCCTTGGACTTGCCTGGGCAGAGGGCATTGTTCAATCAGAAAGGGGGATTACCTGCCTTGGCCATACCATTGTTCTCTAGTTACTCTACAACTCGAATCTTGTTTTCATTTTAATCTCGCTCATATTTCCCATATTCTCATCATCTTTTGCAAGGCTATCATATCTGTAAGGCCTTCCTATTTCATCTTCCCCAACAATTAGTATTCCTTTTTAGTAGTTTATTGGATTAACTAGACTTTAAACTCCTTGTGCGTCATAAACTGTATAAAAACCATAGCAAAGAAACCATGAATGCATTCCACTCCTTTCTAAGAATAAAGTAGTGTATGTGAGTTATGAATGTGTAACAGAAAATGTTTCAAAATTAAAAATAGGTAACTTAGTTGACTGAAGACTACAGAGCTGAAAAATAATGTGTGAAGTATGTTGATGAAAACAAGAGAAGCTCCACTGGAGTTTATTTAGTCAAGAACTCGTATTTGTTGTGACTGCTCAAATGGAGTTATATTGACACCCCTATGGAAATATATCTGAGTTACATGCATAATTGGTTTTGACCCCCTGTATTTGTCTGTTTGCTGATGTCAAAATTTACTTTTTCAGTACAAAGAGCACTGGACTTAGACTGGGGCTTTACTCTGGTCTAAGTGGTGAAAGTTATTGACAACCCTTAGGAGCAAATGTTAATTTCACATTTTTCAGAGACTAATGCAACAGTAGAGACTTCTTGTATTATAGTCCTCCAAAACTGGTGCCTGCACTTCTTTCTCATTCTGTGGTTTTCAGTCATTTTGGACACTATTTTAGGTAATGCAGCAAGACTGAACCTGTTGTGTCCATCTAGGAATAGCAATATGTTATTTAAATTTTGTTGAAGACTCTATCATAACAGATAAAAAATAGTTCTCCCATTCTCCTGGAACTGATATCAGAGTCTTTTTGGTTATGGGTGATTGTTAGTGTGCCAAAATAATCCACCAAAAGTTATATTAAAAACTATTATGTGAAAACCATTAAGTCTCTGAAAGGCCTTTTTATTTTTGAAAAGGAAGAGGTATCAACTTCTAATACTAAATGCCTCACAGTACATCTTAATCTAAACTCTGATTGAGAAAGTTTGCCAGATATTCTCACATGTGACACCACAAAAATCCCCAGAGAGGTGGCTGAGATAAACTGCAGAATATTTTGCAATATTTTCAAGATATTTTCACCCATCTTTTGCCAGGACCTATAATATGCCTTTTAGAATTACAATAGTCTAAATTTTCTGAAATCTGGGTTTTTTATGGAAAGTGTAGGTTATTCTTTCTTGTCTGTATTGGACTGTGTTTCATTTATAGCATATTTATTAGCCCCACATAGCATCTTGCTCACTCCTCCCCCGTGGCATAGAGGAGGGAATCAGAAGGATAAAGCTGAGAAAACCTGTGGGTTGAGATTGAACAGTTTAATAATTTAAGTGATAGCAATAATAATAATAATAACAAAATCATGAAAATGAAAATAACAAAAAGAGAGAGAATTAAAACCCAGTAAAAACAAGTGTTGCAAGCGAAAAGCAATTATTCACCACCAATTGCCTGATGTTTAACCTCTTCCAAAATAGTGGCCCCTGAGGCAATTTTCTTCTTACATGATGCACATAATGCCATATGGTTTGGAATATCCTTTTGGTCATTTGGAGTCAGCTGTCCTGGTTGTGTCCCCTCCCAGCTTCTTGAGCATCCCCAGCCTCTCCAGTGGCAGGACAGAATGAGAAGCTGAAAAGTCCTTGTCTTTGAGTAACCCCTGCTCAGGAACAGTGTAAACATCAGTTTGTTATCAACATTATCCTCATCCTAAATCCAAAACACAACACTGTACCAACTACAATGAAGAAAATTAACTCTACTTCAGATCAAACCAAGTCTCTTTCCTAGATGTTTTATTGAATGCATAAATTTTAGACATTAATATTTTATTTGAGAATGTCAAATTAGCGGTCAAAAAATGGACAACATCCATGTAATCTTGCCACCTGACAGTTCGATCTCTGACATAAATAAACAGAAAATATGCAGACAATCAAAAGGGTGTAATTTGTAGAGGTGGGAATGGCTACAAAAAAGCAATTTTTTCTATAAAGGAGTAATGTTCTAAATTTGGTACTATGAGTGGGAGAAAATTATTCATTAACATTCTTGAAAATGTAAGATTATGTAATGCATACACTTGTGTCACTGTAGCCTATTTGTTGAGGTTTTATCATAAAATAAAGAAACCCTACTCTGCAGTGACTGCAAAAGCAAGAATATATGGAAAGCCAGGGCAAGGGAGGAAAACAAAAGGTAAGAGAAAGGAGATAATGCAAGGCTGAACATCTCCATTCTTCAGCTTTACTTTCTGGGTTTGGCATATAGAATTATGCTTTTCAATTCCAATGTATACCGAAGTATCCACTTTACAATTCAGAACCCCCAAGCCATTGTCCTAACAAATACAAATTACTCTACAAAAGCACTCTGTAAAGTTGGAAAAGCCTAAAAGCCAAATTGGGTAAGGAGGGGTGGTTCTGGTGGAAGGGGCATGGGTTGAGATAAAAAACCCCCAAGAAATAAAGCTGTGAGAGGTTTTCTAACTAACATTTTCTCTTAAAATTTCTAAACTTTTAAAGCCACTTTGTGAACAGCAATAGCTGTATGAGGCAGTTCCCTCAGTGTGACAAATAAATAAACGTTGCAGGAATTGATACTTTTATTTTGTACTTTCTTTTTTGTCCTGTATTAGAAAGCCCTGTATTAAGTTATTTTACACACAGAAACCAGGAAAAAAAAAAGGAGATTTGAAACAAACCAGTTTCCTGAGACAAAGCACTTTCTACTTCTTAGGTTACTTGATTGACTTTTTCAGGCAAATGACTCATGATGTTCTTGCAGTACAATGGGCTATGGCATTAATATGTCAGTAACATCCTTTTTGCTTTCACCTCCTCCTTGCCTTTTTTTCTGCAGAACATGAAGACACTGTGTTCTCCTGGTTTGGATCAGAGTATGCATCTTGACAGCCAATGCATGTGAATCCCCAAAAACAGTTAAAGTAAATTCCTGTTGAATTCATTCCTACGTTGGGTAAGAGGTATTCTCTGCCATGTTAGTCATTATTTCATCTGAGCCTAATAATTTTCTCAGGCTGATACATTGCTCACTACCAAGGCTCTAGCTTTTAACCAGGAGAGTATTTAAGAATGCATTATTAATACCAGTAAGGCATTAGGTGAACAAATTAATCATTCAAATTCTCATTTATTGGCTTAATTAATGGTTTCTTTTGGTGTACTTGGAATATAGACCAAATGTTACAAATATAGGTGTACTGATGTAGTTTAATGCAACAATGAGGATGTGTCCATTTATAGTTGCCCTCAGCACCATGGTAGTTACCCACTGAGCCATTTGATATGTGCCTGCAGTCACCAGGAGAGTGGCACTAATGTGCTTTCTCATCCTTGTCACAGCACTGTTCCCCACCAGCTGGAAATGACATGGTGCCTGGGGAGAGAGACAGAGCAGCTAAAGAAGGAGACATGGGTCCCTTGCTATGGCAGTGGCATGTCAAGACATCATCTGTTACCTTCATGAGGCTTCTGTGACAGATCTGCCCTGGACGTCTGGGAAGCCCTTCTGCAGACACCTGGTCCTGGGAGATGGCTGCTTTCATGAACCTGTGTCTTGTGTGATGGAAAACTAATGGTCACTACCTATTACATGGGCAGAAGACCACATCTACCCTCAGCTTGAGATATTTGTGCTCCTGAAGTCATTGTGAGGTCAGAAATTTCTGAGTCTATAACACACAAAAGGGAAACAACCTATTGAAGGTGACTTAAGTCACTCTAGCAGAGTAGGGATTCCAGACAGGGTCTATATCTGTACAAAAGGCACAAAGACCCAGTGTAGCAGGGCATCTTACCCCCCACAAATGCTTATCTATTGTTTGTTGACTGATCAAATAACTCAAGCAGTACAAACTGTATTGTAGTGAGTTATTTTTTGGCACCATAGGGTTAACACTGGTCTGGCATCTCCCAGCTGCCAACAAACTTCTTACTTCTGAAATGAGATTTGACAGGATAAGCTGAATTTTTGACAGAGCCATTCACTTTATAAAAGTCATACCAAACTTTCACAAAGCAGAAATCTTCCATTCATTTTCCTGGAAATGTGTGGAGTTTCTCCCATTAATAGGGAAGCCTATTTCACAGTCACTCCCCAGGGATAAATGAAGGAATCTATGTATATTATCTTCATTTTGGTTGAAAGTAACCTCCAATTCCTAATCAATACTCTTTCTTTTTCTAGCTTTATTATAGGTACCTTGATATAGTGCACTGTATTATGTTATGCTGTAATCTACTAGCCTACTACTTTTTTTAGTTTTATACTAAGTAGTGAGTAATTCTGTAGTGGTCACTCTCGCAGAGCTATCCACTTGAGGTACCCCACCAGGGGCTGAGGCACCTGAAGAGTCTTGGGAGTTGGATGAGCTTTAACTTGTGGCGACTCTGTGAGTTGCTCCCAAGTTCCTCTGGGATGGTGCTCATGAATATGCACCAGAGTTGTACCTGGTTGGCTCCTCACAACACCTCCCCTTCCTCCCCTATATGGTTGTCTTCTAGAGTGTTCTTCTTTGTTCTGCCGTTAAGTTGCTCCCTATTGGTTCGGTTTAATGTCCCTCCCTCCTGTAAGTTAAGTTTATTGGTTATGAGTTCTGTTCATTTTCCCATACTGTGTTCCTATTGGCCTGCATGCCAGACTCCTCCCAATCATGTGCCCCTTATAACCCCCTGCACAGCCTTGCTTGAGGCTCTCCTGTAGATGCCTCCAGCTTGCTACCTCCCTCCCGTCACCTTCCTTCCTTCCCTGCAATAAATCCACTGGAATCCTCACCCAAGAGCCTGCATCTCTGTGTTACTCGCGCACACGCCTCTCTCTGCCACACTTCTCCGAGAAGCTCCGCACTGCCCGCTGCCGGCACACTGCCTGATAGGCAAAGGCAAGGTCCACGAACTCAGGGACTGTTCGCCACATAATTCTATTTAAGATCTTTCATCTGTTATATTTTAGATGTTCATTTGTGTTACTAAAGAATTCATTTTTATAATATATTTGATTTGCCCATCATTAGAACTTGCAGGACAAAGGCATTCAATTATACCTCCATAAATTCCTTAAGTCTAAACTGTTGCCAAAATATGAGGGAGTTTAAATACAAAAAGGAATTCTTTCTATCCCTCAGACTCAGAGGGCTGCTTTAATAAACTTTGTGTGAAGCTCCCACTCTCCCAGTGACACCCAGGGAGATCAATAGAGCAGAGTGCCTAGAGTCTGCTGTGTGTATTGGTCAGTACCCTCTACCCTTGACAGCACACAAAACATGTAGCTCTTGCCTTGTCTTGTGTATCCTTTGAGCCATATATGGTACACCAGTGGCACTGTGAATAAGTGTGTGATGCGAAGAGGGTCGATTCAAAGCTCTTCAGATAAGCTTTGCTTTTTACCAAAGTGGCAATTGTGGGATTTTTTTACGAAAAAACTCTGCCTTGCAAAAGGCATGAGGATACATGGAAGTTGCCTTGCTGGGATGACAAAGCAGAACCTATGCTTTCTGTTGTGAACTATTCCTGAAAAAATCTTCTACAAAACCAGACCTTGACCTGTCTCAGAGGAAACAAGAGGATTTGGTCCAAAACTAAACTCTGCAAAACAACAGGCACAAAAATATGATGACTGTAAATCATGAAATTTCACATGTACAGTGATAAATCTATTGACAAACATAATTAATAAAAGTAGAGGCAAAGTGGATTTGTCTGATTTATGAATGTAATTAAACTGTTTAAGCCACCAGAAGTGATCGGGATTAATAACTGAGCTAATAAACTGAGGTAGGATATAAGACTGCACTTTCACATCTGGTGAAGTTTCTAAGAATTGTCTACTGTTTCCTTGCAGCAAAGTCATGAAAATAGCCACCAACAAGCTTGAAACTCTGTAAACACTGATGGAGGACAGACCTGACTATGAATATTTGAATTATAATTTAAAGTATTCGATAGGAAATTATAAACAGGACTATAGGACTATTCAAGGCCAACTGTAGTAAAACCTTCTGAAACGCATACAGTGTCAATATTGGGCTCTTGGCACCCTGTATCACTGTCAAATACATTCCTATCAGGGTACATCTCTTGTAAATACAGAGAAAGATAAAACTGGACATAGCCTGCTTACTCATTGAAAATGCAACAGAAAACTAGTAGTCTTGATTCTTCTTTCAAAGAATAATTTTATCCCTAAAAATCAGTCCAACTAGGCTGGGGTGAAATTGGGATAATAGCGGAGCAAAATAAATTCATGATTAAAAAAGATAGAATAGACTTCCATATTTTATAATAGTTATATCTCAGATGAAAACATTCTCAACTATGCCTCTCTGTGATCAAACCATTGTTATCGTATATAAGGGGAAAATATTTAAAAGCAAACACATGTAAAGTCTGAATTATTAACTATTCATCTGTGAATCATAAATTATTTCAGTTACTAGCAAGCAATCATTTTTTATTTCAAAATACATTGTTAACAACCTCATTAAAATGTCATTACAGATGCTAGATAATTGAAGGCCTGGAGGGAGAATCTGGGGAAGAGGTCTGCTGCAGGGGAAGACTATGGAGATCAAACTGTTTGCCATCATGCAGCATGTGAGGGACTATCAAAGCATCAGTTCCAACCAGCCTGAGTTTATGAAAGGAAGGTCCTGCTTGACCAGCCTGATCTCCTTCTATGACAAGGTTACCCACTTAGTGTTTGAGGGAAAGGCTGTGAATATTGTTTACCCGAACTTCATTAAACCCTTTGACAATGTTTCACACAGCATTCTCCTGGAGAAACTGGCTGCTCTTGGCTTGGACAAGTGCACTCTTTGCTGGGTGAATAACTCTCTGCATGCCCAGGCCCACAGTGGTGGTTAAGGGATTACATCCAGCTGGGAGAGGTCACCAGCGGGATTCTCCAGGGCTCAGTGTTGGGACCAGCTCTGTTCAATATCCCCAGTGATCTAGAAGAGGGGAATGAGTGCCCCCTCCATCAGTTTACAGATGACACTAAGTTGGGCAGGACTGTTGATTTGCTGGAGGGGAGAAAGGCTCTGAAGAGGGGTCTGGAGAGGCTGGATCGATGGGCTGAGGCCAACTGTATGAGGTTCAACAAGGTTGACAACCAGTGGAACATAAGCCAGAGTGTGCCAGGGTGGTCAAGAAGGCCAATGGCATCCTGGCCTGAATCACCAATAGTGTGACCAGCAGGACTAGGGCAGAGATTGTCCCCTGTACTCAGCATTGGTGAGGCTGCAGCTCAAATCCTGTGATCAGTTTTGGGCTCCTCACTGCAAGAAGGACGTGGAGGCATTGGAGCAAGTCCAGAGAAGGGCAATGGAGCTGGTGAATGGTCTGGAGCACAAGTCCTGTGAGGAGCTGCTGAGGGAGCTGAGGTTTTATGGCCTGGAGTAAAGGAGACTCAGGGGAGACCTTATCACTCTCTACTGAGTGGAAGGAGATTGTGGACAGGTGGGTGCTGGTCTAATCTCTAATCACATAACAAGCAGAAGGACAAGAGGAAATGGCCTTAAATTGCTCCAGGGGAGATTTAGATTGGATATTAGGAAAAATTTCTTCACCAAAAGGGCTGTCAAGCACTGGGCCAGGCTGCCCAGGGAAGTGGTGGAGTCACCATCCCTTGAGGTATTTAAAAGCTGTGTAGATGTGGCACTTATGAACATGGTTTTGTGGTGAGCACAGCAGTATTACGTTTGCAGTTGGACTTGATAATCTTAAATATCTTTTTCAACCTAAAAAATTCTATGGTAAGATCATAAATATATTTTAATGTAAATAATATTTGTGATGTTCTTTACTTTCAATATTCAAGATTAAAAAAATCATATCAGGTTAATACTTAATTATGCATAAAATGATGAAGTAGATATTCCATTGGAAAGCTGAATATGTAGAGCTATAAAATCCCATCACAGAATGTATTTGTATTTTAGTGGTATATATTGGTATAACGTTCCTGTGTCATAGAAGAATACAATTATGTCACCTGTTGTACCAGGCTGGTATCTGATGCATCTTGTAAATGTCCATAGTCTGCAAGGAATTATCCAGCAGTTCAATAGCTTTCTACATCTGCTCAGCTTCCATTAGGCCCACCAGCTTTTCTCTGTTTGCAGAACTCATTAGCTGACTTAATATTCTATTGTTACAATTATTTTGCCAGAAAAAGGTAATTCCAGTTAGGGCTAATCAGGAATTCATGATCTTCAGAGAAGATAATGAAAATGAAAAAAAAAATTTACTAGGAAAAAAAAAGATTTCATAGAAATAGTAACTGAAATTTATCTTCACCTACAAGTCACACAGAATTCACATTTCACAAATGGTTCCAAGCAAAACCAGCTAAAAGATAAGGGATGCATTTTACTTAGAATGTCTAAATATTTAGGAAACATTTTGCCAGCCTGGTGCTTTTCCTCTCTGGCCCCTGAATATTTGGTCATTTAAATATTAATAATCACTTATTTTCTTCAGTTTACTCTCTAGTCTTTAATCTTTACTCATTTATTTATGAAATGTTCAAGATGCTTCAATACTACAGATAGAAAAAGAGTATTGGACTGAGTCTGAAGGCTGCAGAGCTAAATGAAGTCAGACTGTTGCAAATACTCTGGAGAACCTGTTGGTTGAAATATCTCACATATAAAAACTCAGTCGATTCACTGGCTCAATGGAGTAATTAACCTCGTTTAAGGACTGGTATGCATAAATGAGAGTAAATCATCAGGGCTTTTTTTGGCTATGGTGGAGTGTTGGCACCTAATTAAAAATGGTAATCTAGAATCTCTTTGTAGACAACAGAGAAATTGAGGAAGCTCCCTGAGTATGTGTGTATGTCTGCATTTGCATCTGTGATTTGCTTTGTCCTGAGGCATGTGCAGGTATTATTTAATCAAGTAAGTATATGTCTAGAAAACAGATCAGATTAGAGTTTTCATTTGCTTCATTTCAATGTAGCCTTACTTAAATGAGGCTTAATAATTGAAGTAAAATGAACAAGGGTATATCTGGTTTAGAGGACATTATTGAGTCTGGCAAGCAGATATCTGATTTTGGGAGAGGCTGTATTAGTGTTCATGAGATATTCAAAATAGTTGTTATACTTTCTTCTATTAGAATCTGCTTGAAATGGCATTCAGTCAACACCTGTTTATTTAATTTGTTAGCAGAATTAATTCCAGTGAAATTTACTGGTATTTTAATTCTCAAAATATGTAGTTTGCCATTTTATTTCAGACAAGAAGTGAAATATTGGAATTCTATCTCTATCAGCTTTCGGCATTCATTTGGATTGGGTATGTCATCCTGAAAATACAGAGAAATCATGGAATGTAGGAATACATTGTCATACAGGACGCTTCTGGTACAATTGGAAATAAATCCTGATGGAAATCTGATTGATGTTTCTCTTAAGGATATTTGCTGGATAAGCAAAATCCCTAATTTTTTGTGTTTGAATGTCACAAAGTAAAAAATTATTTTACCAGTGTTTGGAAAATATGGTCAATTACAAAATACAATAGGTTTTAGTGAAAATTCTTAAACACTTTAAAAATATTTTGCAATTTCTTACACCACCAGAGAGTGGCTAATGACAAGACATCCATTTGAAAGTAGTTGAAATTTTTGCATAGTTAAGAGACCTAGAGATGAATATCAAAATATTTTGGCCAAATATCTAAAAAATTTCCAAAAATATCATTAAATTTATCATACATTTACATTAAGATTTAGTTACTTAACCATCGCCCCCAAGAAAGTTTCACCAGAAATACAAAACTTGTAAATTTTTTTTAGAATTGGTTTAAATTATTTCCTATCATAAATATTTCTCTGAGAGTTTAGGGAATCTGAAAATGTATGAAAATCTTATTTAAATTCTAAAGGCTTGTAGAGGAATTTCACTTTTTAAATTTAGTGTAATTATATTCTAGCATGTTTTCTGATGAAAGGTTTTTTGGTTTCTTTTTTTAATTGATCAGTCTTCTAAGCACAAATAAAAGTGCTGAAATATACACGTGTTGACTGAATCTTGTGGGATGCTAGTAAATCCCTTTCTATTCACTTCTGTGTGAATTTTTTTATGCCTTAAGAATTATAGTATTTTTTAAGATCACATTTTCTCCCTATACTCCTGCCATTAAAATGCATTGTCTTTGGACTTGCTATTGGCTTGTATCTTTTAGACATTAAATTCCTGAAAAAGCTTTTATAGGAAAAATAATCTGCAATCTTGTGTTTTGAATCCTTTAAAAGAGTAAGCATGTAGGCAGGACCTTTCTACTGGATCCCTATACTATATATAGGTAGTAATTTTTTTCAAATATGAACTAATTTCATGCTGGAAAATACCAGACCATGTTTTATCTTTAATTATCAACTACTCTTCCACTTAAGTCTAATTAAAGTTAGAATTTGTTTTTTACAATAAATTTGAATATTTCTAACTTGTCTAGAAACTGAATGTGAATCACCTAAGCACTGATATTTAGCCTGATATTACCCTAGATATTTAGCCTGGTCTCTATTTCAAATAAAACTCCATGTTTCTGATGAGAAAATAATTTAAAATCTGAATTTCTCTTGGGTTAATTATGTTGAGGTTTCTGATTAATTATTTAATATATTAAAAATATTAATTTCCAATTTTCACAGAGAAAAATATAGGTAAACATTTTTTTCCATTTAAGTTTCCTCTATGATATGGGTTTTCAGCCAAATATGACAATAACAGAAATGCATAAAATAGCAGATAAATTCAGACTGATGAGTTGAGCACTATGTTTTATTGATAGATGTTTCTCCTATGAATACAAGCTGAGTGAGCTAGGGTTGTTCAGCTGGGAGAAGGGAAGGCTTCAGGGTGACCTTATAGCACCTTCCAGTGCCTAAAGGGGGTCTGTGATAAAGCTGGAGAGGGACTTTTTCCAGGGGCCTGTGGTGATAGAATGAGAGGAGAATGGCTTCAAACTGAAAGAGGGCAGGTTTCGACTGGATATTTGGAAGAAATTATTTACTGTGAGGCTGGTGAGGCACTGGAACAGGCTGCCCAGAGTAGTTACGGATGCCTCATCCCTGGACATGTGCAAGGCCAGGCTGGATGAGGCTTTGAGCAACCTGGTCTAGTGGAAGGTGTCCCCACCTGGGGTGTGTGTGTCTGTGTGTAACTAGATGATCCTTAAGCCACCCAAAGCATTCTGTGATTCTATGTCAATATAATAAAGTGAGGGATATCCACACACTTGATCTGCTCAATTACTACACTTGATTTATCCTGTCTAGCATACTGTAAAAACAGTGGAAAGGGCCAACACATCCTAGAATGATTAATTTTGCATTATCATAAATGCAGTAGCATTGTAATTTATTAGCATGAATTCAATATGCAATCACACAATTTTTAGGCTCTTATGTATTCAAACTTATGCATACACCTAAAATTTTTGAAAGCTCTTTTTGATAGGTTGTTTGTCTGTTTGTTTAACTGTTTGTTTAAATGCCAAAACAGCTTAAGAATCTGACTTACAGTACTTGTTTGGGCAAAACTCCTAGTATTTGGTATGATGTTATTAATAGACCTATAGCGTAAACTTTATTTAAATGATTATACTTACAAGCAGTAGAATAGACAGCTGTCACAAAAATGTCACCTCAAGTGAGACACACAGATGAAACTGTAAATTATTGAATCTAGCCACTATTCTATAATATTTATATAATTAAATTCCTGCATCTGTCAAGGAAAAGAAATGTGGTTTTTGTCTGGTTCAAGTATTTTTCACAGCACAAATCTGATCATTCCCTAGATTGAATTGGAAGTAAACAGAAAAAGAGAATGTGATTTAAAGATTCAGTGAATATAAAGACTAACTTAAATGTGGGTATGGTGGAATTTTTATTGTTGAAAAGTACCAACATGGCCAAGTGTAAATGACCTGCAGAAATTCACCAACTTCAATCCAATTTTTACCTCTTCTGTCACCATTTCTTAATTTTTGTACCCATTATGTTACCACCTTAAACCTAGTAGATAGATAGTCTAGAATCATCTGCAATTTTTGTCAGTGGAGCTGAAAATGTTACTTTTTCTTTTCAAAATAAGATTTCAGAACTTGCACTAGACACAAAATGCAAAGGTTTCACTCCAAAACAGAGTTTATATTTTTTTTACAGTTTCTGCGGCCTGGATTCTAGTTAGCTCAAGCTGCAATCAGTCTGTGGAAAGCCACTTCACTATCAATGCATGCAATACTGAACAGCTGCGCAGGCCCCAGAGAATTATTGATATTCTGTAAAGCATCTTTATAAATGCTCTGGGGTTAGTAACAGAATATACGGGGGAAAGACAATAAACTCACTACAAACATGCCTCATCAGGTCTGTGTTCATGCCCTGCCAAGCTTCATACAGAATGGATAGATTTTACAGTCCTACTTCTGCCTATGGTCTGCATCAAAGTATCCCAAATAATATTCTTGTTTCCCCCTTCGGTTATCTCACTTAGAAATAATAACTTTATTCCTGTTTCCATCTATTAGATGACTCATTTATTTATTAGTCTTTCATCCCTTGCTATAATGCACAACCACAGTCACAAGGAGGGCAAACAGCTGTCATATCGTGTCATTAGAAGGGGCCACAAACCATCAAAGACCCCTGAATGTCCCCTGAGTCATTTCCACTGGACTGTGTCAGACAGTGTAAAACCCTTGCAGAGCATTCCCACACAAGCCTGAGTATCTGTAACTCACAGAACTCTGCTGCACAGATCCCCCCCCGCAATGAGTAGAAACCATGACCATCAGTGTGACCATGGTTGCTGAAACTGCAAAGATCAAGTGCTACAGCTGGATCCACAGGGGGTGATATCTTTCCTTTCCATGGTTTACTCTTGTCCTTCCCTTCTCTTTCTTTCTTTTCCTTAGGTATTTTCTTCATGATATTACTTTTGGGTTTTTTAAAAGAAAAGAACCAAAATGGTCACATACTTCCTTTCTGCTCCAATTACTTTTTTTCTTTTTTTTCTAAATAAACCTGCCTCACATATTCACGGATCGTGCTGTATTGTTTCACTCTAATTCACCCCAAGGGATCTATAAACAAGAACCTGTTACTCTGCCTTAAAGATGGGTCATGGCAGAAGATCATCAAACTTGATGACTTTTTGACTTCTGTCTTATATGAGATCAGATGTGCAAGTATTAATCTTCCCTCTTGTTTCCACAGGCTTTGAGTCAGAATAATAGTTATGGATATCAAGATGCAGCCCAGTGAAATATGAGCCTGAAAGACAATTCCCCTGTTCCTAATCAGATGAGAGAATGAGACATAGCATGGTATAAATGTGTTTTATTAAAATTCTATTTTTAAAGAGAAGCACATAAGTCAAAAAAGGATCAAGTTTCTTCTCAGAAAACTAATTTGATAGCATGGTTTGTATTAGAAATGCCCTCAATTGTTGCTCAAGTGTTTAGTGACATGCAAACCACTACTGTTGTTTTGTTCTATCAAATTACTTTGTTCCCTTTCTGGTTTTCATGCTGCAAAACAAAAACAATGGAAAGCACAATATACCTAACTACTTGAGTTCACTTGCAGAATAAACCTTTCATTATTCAGTAAAGTCTTACAGTATTAGGTCTCAAGTACCTTAATCTTTTCAACACAGCCAATAGTGAGAATGCATGCATTTATCATAATGTTGCAATATATTTCTTTAAAAGACAAAAAGAAACTTTTCCCTGCCTTAGCAAATGGTTTTATTTTCAATAAAAGAGGAAATACAGATTTTACTATATATAAATTGGGAAAAAAACCTACACTGTAAATTAAAATATACCCATTTTGCAACTAAGCAATCAGAAAATCCATAAAATAAAGGTATTTTTTGACTGAAACAAAAATAAGATCTATAATTGCATATGTGCATTTTAATAAGACAACTCTAATGGTTAGTGGCATATCTCTCTTCCACTGACACTTTCTAACTAAAAGCTGGCACAATAGGTGGGATTACTGGACTGAGGGATTCAGATGAAAAAAACGAGCAAAAATCCAACTCACTGAAATACTAATCTAGCAGCCAGAAAAAGGTCAATACTTAATCAAATTATTCATTTTTTAAAACAAATTTGTGTTTATGATTCTTAAGCCAGCATTAAATAGGGCTCATAAATTATTTCACAATATTTTAGATGCTGTATGTATGTCCGTGAGATTTGCGTGCTAGCTGTGTGCCACCTTGGAGGTAAGCTGAATGAAAATTGTTTAACTGAGGCAAGGTCTGAATTATCTGATTTAGTCCTTAAGTCAAACCAAAAGTAATGCTGCATCCCAGCCTGGTTCTGGATTCAAAGCCTGCTGAAAACAGTGCCAACTCCTGGGCTTTCCAGAGGGGTCCCGTCCAGTTACAGCAGGAGATGCAGATATGCCAGGGATTGAGCTGTGAGATAATGAAGAACTCTCTACAGGAAATGTTTATCAGCTGAAATGAGAAAGGAAAAACAGAAAACTGTTGGAGACACTGAAGTCAGAAACAGAAGCACAAATGCAGTAAAATGGCTCATCCTGCAAAGTGGAAGGCTCTTTAAAACCAAAAGCTCTACAGAGGCACAGACTTACCCACTCATCCCTGTGCCTGCTGAAAATGGCAGTGAACAACGGGTTTACTTTAGGCCAGTTATGAGTTTTATTTTGAAGCCAGAGACTCACAAATACTGAGTTTGCAACTGCAACTGATTCCAAACATAGCTTCATGTGTGTGCTTTTAACTAAAATATTCATGGAGACCCATGCATTTGGATTTACATGGAGAAGGAAATAACCTCTGTGGAAGGAACTTACATGAGAAATTAAAGTTATTTCTCACATCTACTTCCATTCTGTGGACAATACAATTTCATACAAATAAATATCAAAACAACTCATTAACTTTTCCTTTTTTGCTCCTCCTGCTAGTAGAGATTGCTATTTCCTTGTTCATGTGGATTCACTGATTTAAGTGCACACAAGCACTTCTCATAGTGTGAGAATGCCAAATATTTGTCAAACAATATTAAGTAATTAAAGCTTTTACTGTGTGTTACTTCTTAAGGCCAGTATTGTCTTTGTATTGAAAGGCAGCTGCACAAAGGAAGACACCAGCAACAGGACTAACATGCAAATGTTCAAATTCCACAGGAGGAAAGATCCAAAGAAGCTGTTGAGGATTTGCTAGTATATTCTTGTTTAAAGTATTAAATTTTTGTGGTCTCAGTTTCTGAACATTCCATCGCATCAGGCAGTGAATTTCTTAGCATATATTCTCAGATCAAAGGCATTGGTTCACACCTACTAAAACAGTACATTATCATGACTCAGAAAAAAAGCATATAAATCCTTTGAATGCCCTTAAGCAACACTGTGTCTCTGCATTCTGAAAGCTCTTCATATGTCATGTAATGCTTTCCAAATCATCCAATCATTTTGTGGCTGAATTAATAAAGGATTCATGAATATAAAAATATGCAAATATGTAAATAGGTTTCCACATTGTCCTAACAGAGACAGAGAAGGAACAGCAGTATTTGCAATTGAGAATTTGTATGCTTTTCAGGTTTAACAAATAAAATTACTGGAAAATGTTATGCCTACTATCATGTTCATCCCTATAAAACAAGGTATTTACTTTTGTTTATTGCCAAAAACATAAGGGTGATGACATGTGATTTGCTCTTGGTGGTCTTTTCTTAATATCTTTATAAACTGCCCAGAAACTCTGCCAAACTTCTTGAGGTTCCATGTGTATGGTGAAGGGAGCAGCTGAGTGCCTACATTGGATCTCAATGCTCGGCATGATGTATATTGTGACAACACAAGCAATCCAAGTATGTTTCCATCTCAATAGAACTTCCTTTTGATTTGGGTAAGGTATATGACAGGAAAACTACCTTTCTGGTATTTTAGGATAATATTACTTTCACTGAATGTAAACAATGTATATTAACTTCAGTGAAGCATCTTGTAGAACAAGGAACCGCGCGAAGAATTTCATAGTTTCAGGTGCAGAGGTTTATTTCATTTATGTCCTGGAATATGAAAAGAATAGATATTATAGGTACTGGAACTATCCTGAAAAATGTATGCAGTAGGCTACTCAAAGATTCTGGCAAGTCTTGCCAACCAATGAGTGTCCAAATTCCAACTTTACGCTTGTTCTAGACACACCTACTCATATGTAAATGTCATCAGTTACCAGATATTTATTTATTTATTTATTTATTTATTTCATAGAGTCATGGGATCATTTTGGTTGGAATCAAAATCACTGAGTCCAACTGTACAGTTTGTTTATTATACAGTAGACTCTGGAGTAAGAGATCTTGTTCTTGTGCTATCTTATGTGTCTCAGAAATGCTTGCTAGACTGTAGGGTAAAGTCTACTTTCAGCTATTGAAAAGAAATTCTAAATTCACCTTTTTTCTATTGGCAAAATAGTTTTCCAACTGCCTATACAATATAATTGTATAGACTCTTAAGGGATGATTTGCTCCTGAATTTAACTCTCAGCAACAAAAGTATTTGTATCTGGACAGGTCAAACCACATGGTCATTAGTCAATGGATAGACACTCCTAGAGCAAAGTTCTGAAGTTCTCTTTCAAGACTGAAGATGAAATGAGATGGGTTGCGAGTTCAAACAATTTTCTTCCTAGAGGGCACAAAGATCGCAAGTTCAGATATATGCAGTTCATCAAAGGAATATTAGGATAAAATTTTGATTAGTGTCTATGGTATTCAAGGTTGTTAACTGGAATTCCTAATGTCAAGTCTTCTGGAAAGCTCTGAAATTTTCATCTATGCACTCTGAAGCTGCACTGGCTTCTGAGTGGTCCACCCACCTAAGCCCATGCAAACCTCAGTGTTATCATTAAAGTGCACATATTTTCTTTGAGACACCTGGGGGGTGGTTTTGAGTTAATTTATCTGGAAATTAGGGACCTAGTTGTTGTGAAAGTGATGGATATGGTATGTTCTTTGAGAATTCTAAATGATGGTATCATGCAGCATTCTGACTCTTGAATACTGGAAACCCTTATCAGTTCTAGTGCAAGTTGATAGTAATGAACATTCAAAGCATCCACAAAGTGCAGCTGTGGTCTTACTTAAACAATGAAATTCACAAAAATGTTCCTTGTTGTAAACATTTGTAGAGTTTATTTTCAAAGAAATTGTAATTTTCAGTGTGTATTCCGTCATATGGGTGGATTAAGTCAGCAAGGGCAAATTATAATCATGTAATTTTACCATGTAGTTTATTAGATACAATAAAGGGTACAAGCAGAAGAGAGATTCTGATGAGGATTCAGAAGTCTTGAGATATTACAGTGATTATGCATAAAAATAAGGACATGCCTAGAGACAGACTTGGTTTAATGATCTGTCACTTTCTGTAAACCCACATTTCAAATACAATGAACCATTTATGACTGCATGAAAATTACCTTAAATGTCTGTTGGTATTATTGCTGTAAATATCAATGTGTTGGTTAAAAAAACCCTGCTTGTGAAATATGGACCTTTTTACTTAAAGTCTGTTAAACTGTTAAATCTTTAACTATTACTTAAGCTCCGAAAATATATACCAGTAACTGCTATGAACAGAATCACTCACAAGCATATTTCTTGATGACTGATTTGCTCATTAAGTCATCAAAACCCAGTGCTGTGGCGTTCACTCTTTAGGTCTCTACAGCAGTTAATGGAGTCTAAAGGAATTTGTTCACTGGCTTCAGAGGGTGGTTAATTGATCTTCCTGCCCTTCTTGAGATGTGTAGGTTCTTCTGGGTAAAAACTCTCTGAATTGCTCCCTGATTACATTGAATTCTTTACTCTGTTTAAATATTCTCCAGTTGTAGCATTGATATACGCTAATTCAGTAAAGTTTTAATTAAGATTTAGCTTATGTGTGAATGCTGGATGAAAAAACTGCCTCCAAAGTTTTAATCAGCAAGTGTAATTCATTATGGCATCTCTGTGAAAATTGATTCAATCTCCAGGAGCCTGTTTTCTTTTCTGAAAAGCAGGATAATAAAAAGTAACTTTCTGCCATGTTTTGTTGATGCCATAAAGCACTGTTTGTGACTATAGACATGATTTTCTGAAATCATAAAAAACCAGAAGCCTACTTGGAAAAACAAGTGACTTTATCTGAGTTCCCCTAAGAGTAGTATCTTTTACAAGGTTATTGTTCCAGGCTTGGAAATAAAGATAATTTTACTATTTAGGAAGAGTTAGAAAGGAATTCAGAATAAATTCCAAGAGGAAAACAATATTATAAGATTATTTCAGCATAAATTCCCCAGTGCCTTGGGCATTTATAATCATGGCATTAGTCTTCTCAAAAGGTCAGTTAAATAATCCAATCTAGCTTTTATCCAGTCCTTTCCATCCTTCTCTTCATTGCTTACTAACTCAAACACTCTTGTTTAACAGACCTACCCTCTATGTCAGCCTGTGTTACAGCTGGTTAAGGTGAGCATGACAAGGTTCCTTTGACCAAAGACAGATGTCTATCTACTCTAGCAGCTGTGACATTGCTTTCCCCACAGTGCTTAAGACAGGATAAATCACTTGTTACCAGGGAGGCCAATTTGGTTAAAGTTGGGATGGGTGACTTCAAAGAGCTCCTCTGTTGCAGATCCTCTCACACATCATAATAAGGTCATTTGTCCTATCATTACACAAGAAAGATGATGGCATTTCAATCTTCCTAGTCAAATATCCATTTACATGAATACCCCAAATAATTTAAATGACCAAGGGTCAGAATTGCCTCTGTAATGCTTCATGGTATCTTATGTGGTTCAGTGCAGTGTCACCTTCGGGTAGAACTATTTCTGTCACACCTGTTAAGTCAGTAACATTTGGCATCCTATGAGATGCAAACCATCTTGGAAGGCCAGTTCAGGAACCCAGTCTACAGTGAAACATAAAAAACAAAGTCAGACTGCTAAATGTGCTAGAAAAGAAATGCCAAAGTGCAAATATTTCTCTTTTTTAACCTTTTGGAGGGGAAAAATTAAATAAAGTTATGAAAACATGAAGAGAATAATAATGAGAGTGATTCTTGTGGAAATTCAGTTTTGTCTTTTCTCCTTCTTGCTATGTGGTAGACAGTTAAAATTTTCATGGTCTCATACCTCAAAAGTAGCAATTGTTATTGCTTATATTTTGAACTGTATCAAAGAAAAAATCTAGCTTCTCTGCCAGAAATACTATTAGGTTGTTATGGATAATAAAAGGAATGGCTTGACTTACTGTAACAGGTGAATAAACTGCATACACAGCTTTAAGAATGCCAGTCACTCACATTTAGAAAAGTCAGACTTGCTTGTTGGATAGCAGCAATGTTCCCTGCTGCACTGATATGTGCTCAGAATAAACTGCAGTGAAAGAAAAACTTAAATTTCTGGTTTTCCTCTTTCAAAAACAAAAATAAGTTTGAGTTATTTTGGATTTTGCTGATTAATATGTTCATTCCTTTCTCTTCACTCTTTGAGATGCAGGTAATTTTCAATCCAGCTCTGGAATCTCCTTTTCTGAATAAAGGAAAATATAGTTCCAGGGTCTGGTCTATCAGAAGGATTTTTAGTGGTCAAGTCTACACCACGAGAGGAAAAAAATTGTGGCTTTTGTGGACATGAAAACACACTTTTCACAACCAGTAAGGAGACAAATCATTCTAACCCCCAAATATAATTAATTGATTTTCTGGAAGTGAATTATTAATGGTCCTCAGTCAAGCAAGAACAAGTGTTAGCACAAAGCAGTTTACAGGTATTCTAGAGCTTAATTCCTACATGCCATGCTCAGGCTAGGAAAAAGAGACACAGAAAAAGAAAAATCAGTCCTCTAGTTGCCCAGACCATAGAAGTAATGTATGTTCTAGTGAGTTTACTTGAAATAAAAGTGAAAAAAAACTCTATTTTTTTTGTAAAAACAGAATTATTTCTGCATAAACTCATACACACATTGAAATAAAAAAATGAAATATAAGAAATAAAATAATTGGAATAAAACAAAGTAAGACCATTATAATTTTGAAGTTACCTAGTTGTTCTGAAATCGTCCCCTAGGAGGGGATTCTTTGCCAAAGATCTGACCTATTTTTGATGCAAAGGAGCTCTTTCAGCAGCAAAAACCTTCCTTAGTGGGTTTACACCCAAATGGAGGTCTAGTCTTTTTCTCTCCCAGACACTAAACAAACACTCCAGGCACGGTCCTAGCCATTGCCAAGGACCCTTATATATGTCACAGGTTTTAAACCTTAAACCTTTTTAACCTTTTATCATTTAATGGTTCAAGATATAATGGTTCTGTGATTTTGTATCTCTGTGTGTTTCTCTTTAAGACATATATGTGCTTACATACATACATGTGTGAGCTAAAATACCCAGCAATTCCAACTGTATGAGACCAAGTTCCACAGAAGTGTAACCCTACATGAAGCATTTTTGCCCACTATACCGTCTCACATTTTGACTTTAACGCCTGTGAGGGCCTTTGGGAGCCCTGTAGCCCTGTGTTTCAAGACCATGACTGGGGGAATGATAAACTTCCAGCTGACAGTAAACTTGTCCAGTACTTGCTACTCCAGCTGGATGCACACAAGTGTATAGAGTCTGATGGGATTCATCCCAGAGTACTGGAATAGCTGGCTGATGTTGTCACAGAGCCTCTTCATTATTTTTCAATGTTTGTGAGTGCCTTGAGATGTCCCAGTCAACTGGAAGATAAAAAAATGTTGTCCTTATTTTCAGGAAGGGGAAGGAGGACACAAGTAATTTCAGCCCTGTCAGTCTCACTTCAGTGCTTGGTAAAATTATGAAGAAGGCTGTTCTGGGAGTTCTTCAATAACACTTGAGTGACAGTGCATTCTCTGGTCATAACCAACATGAGTTCATGGGGAGAAAGTCCTGGTCAACCAATTTAATTTCTTTATATGACAAGGTTATCCATCTAGTTGACCAAGGGAAGAGAGTAGATGTGGGGAGTTTGATTTGAACTAAGTTTTTGATACTGTCTCTCACTTTATCTTCCTGAATGTGTCCAGCACACTTGTAGCCAAGTCCATAATATATTGGGTAATCAATTGGCTGATGGGTCAGGCTCAATGAGCTACAGTGAATGGGGCTGGTAGCTCTTTCCCAAAGCTCAATTTTAGGGCCAGTGCCCTTCTAGTGTTTTTATAAATTATCTGGATGCAGGAACAGAATGTGCATTAAGTAAGTTTGCTGATGGTATTAGACTAAGACGAGCTGTGGACTTTCAGAGGCTGGAAAGCAGCCCTGCAGGAAGAGGTCTGGGGGACTTTGTTGATGGCAAGTTGAATATGAGTCAGCAGTGCCCTGGCAGTCAAAAGGGCCAACAATGTCCTGGGATTCACCAGGCACAGCGACAAGAGCCATCTGAGGGAGGAGATTGTCCCACTCAACTCTGCCCTGGTGTGGCCTCTCTTTGGGTACTGTATGCAGTTTTGCATGCCTCAGCATAAAAAGGACATCAAACTATAAGAGTGTGTGCAGAGAAGAGCAACCAAGATGGTGAAAGGCCATGAGGGCAAGACTTATGATGAACATCTGAAGTTGCTTGGTTTGCTCATCTTGGAGAAGAGAAGGCTGAAGGGTCACAGTCTAGACCTCCCTCAAAGGAGGCAGTAGAGAGGGAGGTGCTTGAAATCTCCCTGGTGACCAGCAACAGAACATGAGCAAATGGAAAGAAGCTACATCAGGGGAAGTTCACGCTGCACATTAGGAAAACCACCCACTGAGATGATGGTTTGTCACCAGAACAGGCTTCCCAGGGAAGTGATCATGGCACCCAACTTGCCAGAGTTCAAGGAGAATCTGGAGGATGTTCTTAGTCATAAAAGTTAAGATTTAGGTAGTCCTATGAGGAGCAGAGAATTGGACTTGATGATGATTATGGTACTTTAAAATTCAAGATATTCCATGATTCTATATATTTGGTTCATTATTTGCACATATTCTGGATTACTGCTGAGTGGGGAGGGTAGAGGGAAAAGGATGTATATGCATCTGTGGGCACTCTTTTCATAATGAACTAAGGTAATATATGTACCTTGAACAACAATAAGTTTTAAATTGTATCTTTTCCAGACGTTAATGTCAGTTGAGGGTTTTTTTCTTTTTTCCACAAGAAGAAAAGAAATAGTAGGGGCTAAATTTTTTAGACTGAGAGTGACATTTATGTAAATTGTACTGTAGCAGTAAGTAACAACTTCAAAAAAAATCACTGATGCTTGTGGGGGAAGACATTGTGCCAATAAAGACCTTTCCTCTGAAGCTCTATGTGTCACAGTCTGTGTGTACTGGGTAAGGCTGAGATGGAGCTCATTTTCCCCACAGCAGCCCTCACAGTTCTGTGCTCTGCACTGGTATCTAGAAAGGTGTTGGTAACACATCATTGTTCTGTGTGTTTTGTCAGCTACTGGGCAGCACTGGCACAGCATCAGGGCTTTCTCTCCAACATTTTTTTCCCATAAGTATGTTTGGGGTTGGCAAGGTCTTGGAAGGAGACACAACTAGGAAAGCTGCCCCAAACTGACCAAAGGGTTATTCCATCCCTTATGATGTCAGCTCAGATATAGAAGCTAAGAAAAGAATGAGGAAGTGGGGCATTCATCATTTACAATGTTTGCCTTCTGGAGAAACCACTACAAATACTGAAGCCCTGCGTCCCAAGAGTTGGCTGGACATCTCTTACTAAGGGAAGTACAGAATAAATTTTTTTTTTTTTTTTACTTCTGCAACTTCTCACTTTTGCTTTAGCAAACTGCCTTATTTCAACTTACAAGTTGTTTTCCATCTTATTATCTCTCCCCTGTCCAGATGAGAAGGGTGAGTGACAGAGTGGCTTGGCGGGCACATGGCATCCAGTCAAGGTCAACCTATCACAGGGTAATAATTCTGCCCCAGGGAGTCCCAGGAGAATCCAGCAGGATGCTTCTAATAAATGAGTTTCCCTCATGTGAATGGCAGAAAACTCACGAATTTTGATTGTGTTATTTGCCTGAGTTTGTCAGATAAATGTGATAAAAATGGCACAGATCCAGTTACTAACTAGCACAGCCGGGATTCACACAAGAAAATAAATCAAAAAAATACACTTTCCTTTGCAAAGAGTTATTTAGCTCATAACATGAACAGAACTGTTTTCAGCATAAAAGGTACAGGAGGTACTAAACAAGCTACATTGCTTTACTTTGATAGCAAATCTTTCAAAATGTGAAGACTATTGGGAAATACAGAAACATGCAAAAATGTTGCAACTGGTTTATAAAAATGTTCTGTAAAATCTATATTGCAATTGCACACAGAAGGCCATTGAAAAATGTAAAAAACAAACTCTTAATAAAACAGCCCAAAAAAGAAGAGGAGGAAAAGTAAACAGCTTTAAAATATTAGCCCTGTACTTGATGTTGGTTTTGTTAACATTTTTAGGATCTGCTAATTCAAATAGCCCAAACGACACATATTATAACGCATTGTAATTCACAGTCCACAATCTCTGCCACCTGATATTAACCTTTAAGTCAGCTCAGGCTTTATATCACTGATGTTAGGAAGCAATTCAGATCACTTATCTGAGATTACAGTGGTTCTAAAGATAAATCTTTTACCCGTACGTGACTGTTCAACATCAAATGGACAATAAAAATTGTAGGAGGGTGGGAGGTGACCACTTCTCCCAGGTAGCCTGTGACAAGAGAAGATAAAATTGGCTGCACCAGGGGAGGTTCAGGTTGGATATTAGGAAGAATTTCTTCACTGAAAGTGTTGTCAAGTATTGGAATAGGCTGCCCAGGGTAAGAGTGGACTCACCATCCCTTGGAACTGTTTAATAAATGGCTGGATGTGGCACTTTGTGCCAGGGTTTAGCTGGCATGATAGTGTTTGGTCAAAGAACGCACTCCATGATCTTGGAGGTGTTTTCCAACCTTAATGATTCCATGGTTCCCTGACTCTATAATCATCAAACTTTCTTAGTTTCTTTCTCTAAGCCTTTACTTTCATGGACAAAGGTACACAGAAGGACCATATTTTTAGGTCAGCTGTTTGAATTTTTCAAAATTAAATTTCAAATTGCATTTTCAGTGTCTGTATTCACAACGCACACATGGTGTTTCTGCCTGATTAGGTGATTGTAAAGCACTGATCACAGTATATGAACATAGTAGGCTGAGCAGTCCATTAAATATCTCTTGAGTTTCTTTGAAAACACCTGAGAGAAATTGTGCTGAATATAATGTTGACCAAGCTTGACTGGGAAGGGAAGAGCTCCTGTGAGGAGTAAGGAAGCATAAGAACAGTAAGAACTGGGGAAGACTTCACTAAGAGAAACTCCCAAAAGTTTATAAATATTCTTATGAGGAAAATGAAGCAGTTCTTTTGAGCCTAAACTTTCTCTGAGTTGTACAACTCTCCAGTGTTTTGATAATAAAGATCAAATATTCTATAGAAATTATCTCAAACAGTTTTAAGACAAAAGAGACATAATTTACTCTTGCCAGTAGTTGGCTTAATGTATGGAAATAGATTTTTATAAATACTATGTTGAGGAAGGGATTTTATTGAATTCCTTTACAATTTTTAGGGGACTTTAATGCTGAAAATCATTAAAAAAGAGACTGAAAGCTGTTTCTTCTTGACCAAGCCATATTCCATGATAAGTGATGGAGCAAGAGAGACTGAAGGTTTCCCGTGACAGTTATGAACTGAGCACAGTTTTTCAGTTTTCATTTAATTTCCCTTCCTGTCAGATTCAAGAAGTATGTCTTAGAATGAATGAAAGATTAATAAATTAAAGATTAATATTTTAGGAAAATCTGGTTTAGTATTTTCAGGCATTGATCTATCTTCTGTGTGAAGACGTAGCTCAATAAAATCCAGGAATTTGAAATACAAGTCTGAATTCAGTCATGCAGTGTAAGAATTCTTAATTGTCTCTTCTGGGAGTTTGTCTTATTGCCATTGAGGTACCAGGTAAATGCCTCTTGACATCAACAATGTACTGTCATTTGTTTAGAAATGGGGGCAGGAGTCAAAGAGCTGATACCAAGTCATGCTCCATGTTTACAGAAAGTAATCCAGTATTCAGAGGTTTCTGCATCCAAATGAGGAACCTGCATGAAAGTGTACATTGACTGTTGCAATTTAAAAAGAATAACTTTCAAAATAATGGTATCACTTTGGGTAACTTTATTTTAAGCATTTGGTAGTGTAGTTTCATAATTCCTGGTCCAGCCTCCTAAATTTTTAAATAGCAGCAGTAACATAAACATGCAACAATTACTTTTACAAGACAAAAAATGCAGATGCATATGGACTAGGCAAATTCTACTTATGCCAGAACAGCCTCATAAAGTTTCTCATAGACTAGAATGTCCTGGGATCTATTCCAAAAATTGTCTTGTTTTGAAAAGTACCATAACCTGAGGGTTTTCACAATTCAAGTCCTGAGACTTGAAGTCAAATAGACATAAAAAAAAAGGAGTGTAAAATGTCATCACTTCTGACATCTTTTTAAAGGAGGCCATTTTATCCAGACTTTTTCCCAATATTGGATAAAAAGAGCAAGAGTAATGCATGCCATAATTAGATGGCAATGATTCTTTTATTTTATTCTCTATGCTTCATGATCACATTCAGCAAGGCCAAATAGAACCCTGAAACAAGACAAATCTAATCCAGTAGCACAGTGTGCTGCAGCCTACACCTAAGGTCAGAGATGCCTGCTGTCACTCAGTCTTTTACTGCCAAATGGGGAGCCAAGGTCACAATGTGAATGTTGGGTTAGCCCACTAGCACTGATTTTCAACCCCCAATGATGCTTGTTTCAGTGCTTTAAGAAAAATGCATTGATATATTCACCAAAAATTACACTAGGAAGACAGCAGCAGACAGACCATTGTGGGTAGCACAACGACCAGCAGCTGGACCCAAATTCCCAGTGCAAAGGAGATGTGAGGCAACATCAGTGGCTCTGCCAGAAAAGCTCCAGCCTTGCAACAGACTGCAGGGTTTTTTGGGTATGGCTGTCGCGAAACCCTCAGAAACCAGTTCATCAACTCTCCCTCAGTCTGAATGAGCTTGTGTCCATCTTGTTTCTCTTAAGGCAGATCTGTGATTTTTAGATACAGAAGGTTTGTCCATGTCTCATGCTCCTCATGTGGCAGAAATATGCCCAGGAAAATGCAGAAATGAGCACCCTTAATGTGTCTGACATCACTCTGCTCATGCTCATTGGCACCTACTCATACTGATAGTCATTATTCATTAAGCATGGTTTGTTTTAATTAAACAATTTCAGCAATAAATATATTTTGATAGAAATAAAATAGTTTTGTCTCCCTGTATATTCCTAAGAGAAGAAAAATATCCAGTCCAGAATGTAAGCACTATACTCCTTGTAACACCCTTTTACTATCTGTCATCTATCAGTAGTTAGTAAGTCATGGACCTTGGGTAAGATTGTTAAGACTGAAAAAGGGTTGAAAATAAATAAAGGAAAATTGTAAGTGCGCCCAGTAAGCAAAGAATCATTCAGCCTGTGATCAGTGGACTGCTTGCACTTTGTAAGCATCTGGAAATATTCTACAAAATTGTTGTAAAACCCAACATGCCTGCAGACATCATCAGGATCCAGTTCTTGATGGCACATGTAATTCATTCTGTTACTGCACATTAACCAAACAACTGCAAATGATTAAACAGTGCCAATAAGGTGGTCCATGCCTGGAGGTTTGGTTTATCTGCAGAAAAAAATTCAGAAGTTCATAAATTCAAAATGCCTATTCAAAACAGCAACTGTCTGTGTAATGAGAGCTGACTTTAAAAGAGTAAATACATTGGGAGACCTCTGATTTAGAAGCACTATGAATAAATGAATAATCTTCATTTTAACAGTATTTTCTAAGATAATGTCAGGGAGCTATTTATGACAGTGGACACATGACCTCTACAGCTATTGTGCTTGTGTTATTATGGGCTGTGGTTGTGATTCCAAGGTTTTCATTTGGATGGTTCTTTGAAAAACACACTTATTTTCTAAAATGCTCTAATCAATCCTACATGGTTGTATTTTTCTTCAAGTGTTTCTTGTGATCTTATTACCATATAATCACATTAGCATTTAAAAACTCCCAAACTAGATTCTTGAATTAACATTTTCTACAGTTTTATTCAAATTTTAACAGGTATCCAGAAAACAGAGAAGTCAATGGGAATATTATTGGGAAAATGTAAAATGGAATGCAAGAATGGACCACCAACTTCCAGAAAAAGGGCTTAAGAGAACTTCAATTCAGTAGGGTACATCTGTTTTTCTGCATAAGGCAGATGAAATGCGAATAGAGATCAGAAAATTTAAAATCGTTTCACATTGATTTATTCCTTATTCACAGTAGTGGCTACTTCTTTGAAGTACAAACATGCATAGAAACACATAAACATGCACAGTTTATTCATTACCTTCTCCAATAACAGCTCATGCTGGCAAAACCTGATGGATGCCTTGTCTTTCTTCCACAGAGCAGAACAATTCCTTCAACATACTGTAAATTTGTTTTTTGAAAGTTTTTTTTTTATTATTTAGGACAAATGATAAAACACTTATATAGGATAGTTTGTTGGTTTCTTTTCCAAATTTAAAATAAATTGCAATAAAAGGTACCATGTAGCTGGACTAATCCTCTGTGTGTGAAATATGTATGATGTTATTGATAGGCAGTGAAAAAATGTATCCTGGAAGTTTGGGCTTTCTTCAAAGAAGGTGAATGAGTTTGCATTTACACATTTGAGATTGCCTTACCCTGGACACTGATAACGTTATGGTTGTTTTTTCCTTAACAAGAAAATGCTAGATTTATTTTTCCCAATTGCAGAAAATAGATTCGAGAATCTAAAATATTGGGTGTTCATTCTACAGCACAGGATAAAATTCAAACAATGTTCTCTAAATATTTTATAAACCATCAGTTTATCATTTCCATTTAGTAAAGTTATCACCCTTCCCTTTCTTATACATGGTGACATTGTAAGTAAACTGTGCCTGATTGAAGTCAAGGAAGATGTCTGAGGCAATTTAGCAATTAATGGCTGCAAAAAAAAGAGGCCTATATTCTTTCCTCCCTTACTGTGCTCTTCTCCTGTATAGTCACATCTGTGGAGTTTAATTTTTCCTGAAGCAGTTTATCTGGTACTCAGTAGGTATTTCTTTGTGTCAGTTCAACTCACTAATCCTGCAACCAATAATCCAGGGGCAAAATAAAGACATTTCTTCCACATGAGTTGAATGGGTTCACAGAAGGTTGCAATCAGCACCAGAGTGGCGCAAGGTAATTAACAAGTGCATGCAATTTGTTCTGTTATAAAGAAGTTTTGTGTGCATGTGCTTCCATTTACCTGGATTATTCAAAGTACACTGTGATCATATATGTGATTTCATAAAGCAGTTTAGCTAATGAACAGGTGTTTTATTGTATTGTAATAAGAAAACAAACAAAAAAAAGCCCTACTAAATCGGGCTAAAAGCCCTACCAAATTTTTAAACAGTTTTACTAATAGATTAAATTATATTTTAAATACCTTCACCTTTTTTTACTCCTACCATTTATTTAGTCTACATATTTATTTATTTTTTATTTGCACATTTATTTATAAATTTGTTTAACGAAACTAAGGAAAGTTCTCCTGTGACATAGTTGTCATTACAAACAGTATCTAGTAAGAGTTAATTTAAGTAATTTGTTGATCATTAGTCTTAGTGTCAGTGATGCCTTAAATTGCTAGAAAAAATTTTTAGACGCAGACACACAGTATGGGATAGGGGTTTTACCTTGGTTTAATAGGATCCCAGATGCGCACCGACGAACAAGCAAGCCCAAAGGCCAGCTCAAAAGCCCCAAAAGCCAAAAAGCCAAAACCAAAAACCAAAAAGCCCCTGACGATATCTCCCGTATACAATTTATAGACAGCCTAGATTAGAATACCTATCTAAAAGTCTCCAATAAGAAGTTTAGCAAATGAAGTAACTGCCCCCTTATTAAAATTGCCCCCCCCGCCAAAAGATTGCTACTTAGTTTACAAAAAACATGTCTCAGTGATGGGGGCTCTGTTCAAGGTTGTGCGTCATGCTTTTGAGTTTGTGGGGATGTTTCGTCTTCCCCAAAGGATTCTGAGCAGGGCAAGGGGTACTAGGGTGATAAAATGTAGGGTTAAGATACAGGGAGTGAAAAGTGCAGAAACGGGGAAGGGTAAAAGGTTATATATAAAGGATATAAAGAGAGTATAAAAGTAAAATAAAAAATACAAAAAACCCATCAGGCATCAGCAGCAGCAGCATTATAAAAAGACATTTGCATGGTTTTTCAGAGTGTGAACATTTGTGGTCCTTCTTTTTCACTTGTTGATGACTTTCCTGCATGTAGCTGTCTTGCTTTCCTTAGAATTGGCTGAGAAAATGCTCTCAAGTGACTTTCCATTTTGCATATTCAGGTTGAATAGCTGGGAAAATGTACTTTCTACAAGTTTCCAAGTCCCCCTGCTTGCTGCTGAAACAGCATTTAGGGGCAAAATATACTCATTTGGCCATGAGCGAATGGACTGTTTTGACTAAACATCAAAATGGACAGATTTCAGCGTAATGGTACATGAAATAACAGTTTAGCAGGTGACAAAACTGTCACCTGAGATTTGTTGAGATTCCATATTTATGATCATATGCTGAAGTTGGAGGTTAGCTGCAAACTGCATAATGACCACATGCAAGAATCATGTTGTGCTGTTACAGCTTAGATTTCTTGCCATGAGTCACTGTGAGGCCACACAACTAAAAAGGAGGCAGGCGAAGAGGACTGGAGAGAGGGAAGGAGGGGGAGGAAGAAAGGTAGAAAGGATGGCAGTAAATAAAAGGAGAGGAAGGGAGGAAGCAAGCAAGCAGAGAAATTACTGGAAAGACTAGGCAGAAACATGTTTCAATACTAACAAGAAAAGAGACTATCAAAGAATTATTCACAAGAAACACAACTCATGTAGAAAGTGTTTGCTAGAGATCTAAGCTGAAGTATTATCCAGTTAATGACATAAGGAAGAAGTTTCTTTCCAAGAATTAAAAAAAAAAAAGTGTTGTATGGAAGAGAGTCATCTTTCCAACTCGAGAATCACAATCAAGCAAGCAAAAAGCAGTGACTAACAAAATGAGAATGCTAAAATTCAAAGAGGAGGACTATACCCATAAACTAAAACCAGACTAAAACAGAGAATACTCGGTATCACCATAGACAGCAAGGCAGAGATTGTGGCTATTTAGGCTGTTCACATGAAATGCACAAGTACTTGGTGATAAAGTACGAGGTAATAGTTACGGAGAAAACTGTCTGTGTTCTCAAAGCAGTTACACATTCTGGGTTTGATCACATTTATTACTCAGGGAAGTGGATGGTGTTTGATTATTAACACTGGCTGCTGATATGGAAGCAACATTGTTGTGTGAAGGTAGAGAAAAGACATGACCAGACCAGCACAGACCAACACAGAACCGGAGGACACTTCTTCTCTTTCATTGCCAGAGCAAGCACATAAGCATTTACTGTTCAGGAGAAAGTAGGAAAGCCCTGGAATTAAAAAAGCTGCCAGTGCTCATTCTTTGACAGTTTGTGAAAAAGCTTATTTGCAGTTCTAGAGTTTTTTCTTTAGGATTATTTATTGTCTTTTGTATGGTTTCAGAGCTAATGTTGGCATGAGTGGTTTTCAGCAAAATCTCTCCAACGAAAAGTTTCCTATGTGTTGATGAAACTTTCAGTGTGTCTTACCTTTCAGAGCAATCTCCCAAACAAGTTCATCTCAAAAATCAGAGGAAGACATAGCAAGGACTGCACTTCCTAAAGTTTTCCTAAAACACCTGTTTTGACAGATGTTGGCAATACAGCCATCAAGTGTAATGCTTGTAATGCTCATCAAGTGGTCTTCTTCAGAATGTTTTGCTTACAAGGTCTAAACATTTCGATATTTTTCCACTTCAGATCCAATCAAATCCACAAATCAAATTCTTACATTTATACCAGATCTTTAACAAATGCACTTATGGCTTACAGGAATGCTTTGAAATAGACAGTCCTAATATATTATCACAATATTTTCCTTTTCAACAACAAAAACAAAATAATAAGATTGATTTCAACAGTGCAATGATGTGACCTTCTATAAAGAAAAAAGGACCTTGATATTATTTTCAGTCAATTTAGAATAGCTACTATCTGGTATGTCTTTCAATAATGTAATTACAATCTTGAACTAGACTTTACCTGTTATAATATTTATAACAAAGACCTTAGGAAGTTCTGGACATTTCTGGATACCAAACAGAATGATGGGCTTTTAAGAATAATTTGAAAAATTTAAAGGAAGATGATGACCTATTTTTACATAATTGAAACCTCATACAGCATGGATCATACCAATATATTTTAATGCAAGCCAAATTCTGAGCAGAACAGGTTTGAATGAGAAGGTAGGAAAAGCAGATTTAGGAAGAAGTATCAATAAACCAATACATGTGCTAGTCTTCTGCGAAACTAGAACATAAGCAGTGGAACCTGAGACAATATAATGAGTTTAGTTCAAATGCACTATGCTTATTAAAAAGAATACAGATTGTTATCTCAGAACTGCCTGTTACAAACTTTGCAGCCTCAGCAGAACATGAACTGAATAAATGTTCTACATTTTAATGCTACTACATTCATTTCATGGCCTGCAAGGGCCATTGTGCAAATCTTGTCTGACCTTCTGCATAGCACAAGAAACAAGACTGCAGTGAGCTCAATCTTGTGGGAACAGAGAATGTGGAAGCTTTTCTTCTGCGAGTCTGTGATTTTATCACACACATTCAAAAAGTTTTATGAGGCAATTTTGGGAAAAGACAGTTCTGAGCACATGGACAGCTGTAACTACACATCTAGAGCTGTCATTCTCCCGAAGCTTACACAAAGAGGCATCAAATACTTCTTCAGAGCCCTGCCTGTGCTCTGGACACCCAGCATCTTTTTTATACAGCTAGCAAAGACCTCTGAAAAGAAGCTACAAGAAATTCAATATGGCCTTCATTACATGGCATTTATATACCTAAAATTATGAGCATTGGCTTCTTATATAGATCATACTTTGAAAATGCATTTAAAATCCATCTGTTCTGTAAGGACCAAGGAAAGGAAGGAAATGTCACTACTTTTCATACCTCTCCAAGAAGTACACAAAACAGTTCAAACAGTGTTTTTTTTATGTAATCAAGAGAGTGTTTATTTTATATAGAGGTTTACAAAATAGCCTATTATCTTCTATAATTCATGTGAATTATAAGAACAAATTTTCTATGCTATTCCACAAGTGAATAATGTAAATTATCAAAAACTATGTCTTACAACCTTGTTGAGACTCACATATGCATCTATTTAGTCCTCAAAATTATTTCAAAACTTAGAAAAATAAAATTTTAAAGTGCTGTTATTAAATAATAAAGAAATATATTCCGACATTTTACAGGGATGGAAGTTTTGGTATTACTTTACCAAAGTAAACTCACCCCTTCTAGAATAAAAGTTTCTCCATATTCTTTTTGTCTGTTCTGTGATTTGACTTCTCAGAAGGATAAGTTGGACACACTTTCTTACAAGCACTTTAAATTAAAAGCTCAAGTTCAGCTTTTCCCCCCTCCATTTTGTGCAGATACAGAGATTGTATAGAAATTGAATTTTCAATCTGAAGGCATTCCTGCACTTCAGTATATTTCTCATATGACCCCCTACCTTGAGCAGAAAAATGTCCCTCTCAATTGATCCTTAAACACTGTGCTGCACTTTGAATTTAGACTGCAGCACATAGATCACTTGGCTTGTGTTCCATAATCATGGGGATGGACAGGATTGCAAAATATGAAATTAGAGTCAGTCTTAGCTATAAAGTAAATATTATAATTTTCTTTTTTCCTATGTAAATGCTTTAACTTAAACAGAATTTTAAACCTGAAATGGAAGAGGGGCTGAAAAATGCTTTCTTGTTACACATGTTAAAGTTGTTAGGGGAATAGTGAGATGCAGTAGTGTAATTTTGCTGGTAAAAATTCATAAGGTTTCCCTCTGGCTAGAATATACTATTTGCTTTAAAATCAGAGAATAAGTCAAACTGGTGAATAGAAAGGATGAGTTTATTATTTGTGGTGGTAAGAAAAAGATTTTGGTACCTCTTCTAGGCTTCCAAAGGCATCTTTAAAATATCTAAGATAAATATGTTTGGGTCTGATTTCACACATGGCAGTAATAACAACTGACATATTTCAGGCAAAGATGGCAGTAAGTTCTATAAAGTAGTTAAAAATTCTGTTTGAAGGGATCACTTTCCCACCACTGAAATCTTGACAACCCTGGGGTGAAAATCACCAGCACTTACAACTAAAACACGGAAAGCAATATGTTCAACATGGAAATTTTGTGTTCCCTTGAAACTTCAGTAGAAATGTAAACAGGCAGAAAACATAAGTTCCAGTGCAATTTAGCCAGTACAGTAGGTCAATGCTTCAAAACAAATCTGTATCATTTAGTGCTTAGAAAAAAATACAGATAATGTCTAAAAGAATCAGCATGTACATTTGCTTTGCATTCAGGGCCGTTAGCCAACTAAGGTAGAGCAACCTATGCATTTGCACCTCGTTCCAGAACTGGAACGAGGAGAGCTGAAGTTGTCTGAAGACTCCAGATTTCTGTGCTTCAGAGCAAATGGGGGTCACCAAAAGCTGTGGGTGACTCATGTGCTGTCCTAGACAGCAACTCTGCTTTGTCAGTCCTAGTCTTTCCCAGAGCAGCAGTCTCACTAGGGTGTTGAAGAACACAATGCTGGTGATTTTAAAGTCATCAAAGTATTTTCACATGTAAGGTTTTTCCTCAGTCTCCCCCAGCAAGAATGAATGGACAGTTTTCCTCTGACATGCTGGAGCTCACATGTCAGTTCTCCTGCACATATTTTTCTTACAGACAGCTCAAGGTCATGTTTTCATTTATGACATTTTTGTACACTATTACAATTTTGCACACTCACAGTCTAGTGTCAGAAGGTGGTCTTCCTGTCAGTGTAGGTGACACTGAACAAATGAGGGAAATCAAAGGTAATTCTATCATCATTTAAATAGACAAAATACAAGAATCACAAATTTAGGCATTAAAAAATATTTAACAGGAAAACTCAACTCTGTTTTGTCTGTTTGGTTGGTTTTGTTTTTGTTTTTTTTCCCCTGGGATATTTATCCTCTTTTAGCCCTTTCTTAGACCTCATGCTATACCAATGATATAAAAAAATATTACCAGCACAGTTAGGTTACCTCTACAGATTATGAATGCTCTTCTACACAATTAATATACAAATTTAAACCAGTATTTGTTTTCATGTATATTATTTAAATTAAGGTTAAAGTGAGTTATTTTAAAATTAAGTCATACCATAAATACAATTCTCATTTAATTTAACCTTAATTTATATTCTTCTTTTTCTTTTAATCTCTTCAAAAAAATTGTCTCCTATTTCCTTGTCATTACCTTGGTAATTTCCTTCTCTGCTTGATTTAACAAATGGTATTAAGACGGGCAGTAGAATATGAATGGGCTAAGATATAATACTTTTGTTTATTGTTTTACAGATTATAGAGAGCAATTTGTTTTATGAAGCAGCAAAGAAGAAAACAGGCACTGTTCTGGAAATTAAAGGTCTGCCAGTGTGATGCACAATTCTCTCCTGAATTGAAGATTAATTAAATACCTTTTAAAAAATCAAGTTAAATGTCAGAGAGCTGAAATTAAAGAATATAGAATAACTATTACAAGCATAGCTAAGACAAAATAATATGAAATATTATCATAAATAATGCATAATTATATCTGAAAAATATTCTTGTCTTTTTCAGGTATGGGATTCCGCATAAACAGAAATTGATATGATAACAATGATATGTTAGTGTGCAGTTAATTAATGTGAGTTTAAAATTGAGCACGTTGTTTTCCTTTCATGTCTATCAAACTACTTACAATTTCCAAATAACAAAGGAATTTCTTTATGTAAATGGATTTGATTGATGAAAGTCTTCTAGACCTTTGTTTCTCTAGAGAAAGAGGAACTGTGAATATTTTAAATTGAAAAACAGAGTCTGAAATACTGAAAAATTATTAACTGCTAAGGCAAATGTGGCACATTATAAATGAAATTTTTTTCTACTTTCCACTTTTTTACTTTCTACTTTTCAACTACTTTCCCCATTACTCCATTACTTAAGTTTTGACTGCTGTAAAACTTAAGCCTTTTTTATATAAAAAGGACAAAGAGACACTGGAGGGCTTCTTTTCAATTTGCCTTTTGGTAAAGAGCACACAAGGAGGGGAAGAGGAAAAGGCTTAAACATTGTAAGTACAAAAAGCAACAAAGTGCAGGCACTGTCTTGCAACCATCTTTTCCACTTTTCCTTCTCTATCCTAATGTTTATGTGTGTTCTTTTCTTTTTGCAGTCTTCTTAATCTTTTGTTTCATATTCCAGCCCTTTACATCTCCCTCTTCCTCTTCTTCATATTTTCTTTTTGTAGTCTTGTAAATTGTCTAATTCACCTGTCATAACTTTTCTATTGTAACTTTGTTTAGGTCATCAAGATGTTGACGAATTATGTGAAAACATAATCTCAGCCTGTGCTTGCAAACAGTGGTGAGCACAGCCCAGCTAGCCTAACATGACCTTCCTTTTAGGCAAAGAGATTCCTTACTGCGTTCTCTTGCTCAGTAATTGCAGACTTGTCTTCCTCCTTGGATAGGATTCTTAATTGTTTATAATTGTTTACAGCCTCTAGGTTCTGGTCAAAAATTGCCCAGTATTCTGAAATGTCATGTGCTTCATTTAGTAGATGAGGTAGTATTACATGATGACAGATAAGACTAAATCAAAGACACTGCACACATGGATATTAAAATATTTTAGTGAACCTACAGATGGAAGAAGGATATTAAAGTCACTGAATACACTCTTCGAAGAGTCATAAGCCGCAGAGAGCTGTGCTTAGGACATAGGCAAACAGAAAAGGGGGAAATCAGATGGTGTATTGACTTGTGTTGATTAGAAACCCTTTCACTGGGCTTCTAAAGATAGATATTCATTTGAGAAATGACAGGGGGTTTTAGCTCAGCAAGTATGTGCATTATATGCATCACAGTTACTGAGAACAAATTCTCACTGGGAATTATCAGTCAAGCATCTCAGTTCTCTAAATACATCTACTTATGAATTTGCATTTGAACAGAATGTGAAGCTGAACTGTATGCATCTATTTTAGATAACATACTCAAGCTTTAAGGAAGAAAATCTTTTGCAGACCTACAAAACTTTTATCATTTTTGTCTAATTTTTTTCTTGCCATTTTAAATACAAAAGACAGAAACTTACTGCTAGAGGTAATTCATTGCTTGTAGACACAAGTAAACAAACAAACAAAAGAATAAGCATTATATTAATAACACTTACTTTACAGCTTGTTTATTTGTATATTTCAATGGATGCTGTTGTTGTGTGTATGAGGATATGTGTGTTTAGTGAAATAGATTTTTAAGTAAGACAATGGAAATAAATTTTTAGATAATATTTCACTGAAGTTTCTAGTAAGCACATTTGGGCGGTACTCTGAAGAACTGGCTACTGAATTGGACTTGTCCAGAAAGAAGTTTTAACAATTGTGTCCTCTTTTAAATTGTCAAGAGAGCACAAAGATTGCATGGCTTGAACAGATCTTTCAAAATACAACAGGAAAAGAAAAGATAGGGAGAAGATAATTGATGACGTATTTCTACATCTGTCATGTCCTGCTGGTATTAATAAGATACTTTTAAAACATCTTGAGAACCTTCAGGGGAAATTGGAGTCATGCTCACTTGCACCCATTTGTTTATTTTTGACTTATCCATCAAGGTAATGCTGGTTTATTGTGGTTCACAGGTTCATAAAATCACAGAATGTTTGTGATTGGAAGGTATCTCCTGAGGTCCCCTGGTCCAACGCCTCTGCTCTAGGAAAACCTAGAGTCAGTTGCCCAGGGCCTTGTCCAGATGTCATTTGAATGTCTTCTTTTTCATCTGACTTTCAATTAATTTTTATTGAACTTCTTACTTTTTATTAATTTAAAGTTTTCCTTTCTTCATTTAGTAGTCAAATGGTTACAGCTAGCAGTTGTGATCTGGAAATCTGAGGACCACATAAACTAGCAGGAAATCCCATCCTTTATTTGATATTAAGGCAGAAAACCTTTGGGGAGCTATGCTAACCTGCAACTGCTTGGCAATTCTTAGAGAAAAAATTTTGATGCTTCACACTTGGAAACAAACATTTCTTCTTAGTGTTCTTTGGGGTTTGTTTAAAAGGATCTGTATTATCTCTTGCTGTCACTATTTTACACATTGCACTTTTTAGTAGTTCACAAGTATTACTATAGTTTGTTCACATATTCATGTTTAAATAACTGCTGAGCTTACACCTATCTTTCATGATCAGCTAACCACGCTCAAGGAAATACTCTCGGTAGTCAGGCAAAAGATGTGCCCCCCACATCAAAGAGATTACAATACACACTGCAGCCCAGGAGATTTAGGGCTTCTAACACCACCCCTACTATAAAGATAACACCATAATCTCTATAGCAAGAGTAGAAAAGCAAACTACTGGTGGCTAGGCATCAATAAATCTGAAGACAACACTAAATCTCTTGTAGAGGTGGGTGAAAACCAAACTCACTGGCAAACACACAATCTTGCTTTCCACATATTGCAGGTTCTTTGGCTGTCTCAGAAATAATTTTTTTTTTCCATTGCATATTAAAGTTTTTTTTTTCCAGCTATCTCAGGGATATATGAAGATATGCAAAACATACCAGGACGTTATTGGTACTGAATTGCAAACTAGATTTGAGTTGTGCTCTACTTCTCTGCAATTTTATGTGAGCTTTGACTTTATCCTTAATGATTCCCACAACTCCTGCCCTTGTCCTCTATTTGGTGTTCACCAAGAGGAAATAATTTTACTTCAGTGAGTACTGAATCTAGCTCTGAGTATGTTTCAGACTTGACATATGAAGCTATTTGCTCAAAAGTATTTTCAAGCTAATTTTTTCAACTTGAAAATAATTTATATTCATTATCACACAGTGATTTTGCATTGAAACTTTGTAGTAATAAGTGCTCTACTAAGTCCTCTATACTTATGTTTTCTTCTACTCTCATTATTTCTCTTGTTTACCTAACTGAGACATAAAAAGAATTTAAACAGTTAATATATGCCAGCAATGATACAATAGATTTGCCAGGTATGCAAGTGTGACAGATGTGAGTTATTTTTTACACAAGTATAAATCACTCTGCCCTTTAGCTGTCAGCTTCACCTGTGCAATTGGAGAGAGCATTTCCTAATTTTCATAAAATGGCAGATTTCAGGTGCACAGACTTCTTTGTGAGTAATTGCTGGTTTCAGAAGAGTCAATGCTCTCCTTTCGTAATGATCTTTAACATCTTGGGAATTAACTCTATTTTGTGGAAAAAAACTTCCACTCCTACTTTTTCAAAGCCTAGGCAATTAATCCAATCCATGGGAAAGGGAAAAAGAAAAAAAGTAAAACCTGAGATTTTTCTAGTACAAATTTTAATTACAGCATATGTTATAGGAGACTTATTTTTATATCATGTCTTTCAGGAATATGGCACAATTAATTATGTTTAGTTACCAAGGAAGATAACGAGGTTTAGACACCTGGGAAATCTTCATAAACATGACCTCTCATGCTAAATTCAAACAATTTGCACTCTTTTGCCCTTAGCTGAATTCAGCCAAGATAAAACTGGGCTTCTTTTTCTTTACCTTTTGGATACGAAATGTCTGCTCACAGGATATTACACAGCTTAGTTCTGTTATTCATTAATTACTTTTTCATCAACTGTTTTGAGATCCTCAAATGAAAGATGCTCAAAAAGCAGGATTTTTTTTATTACCATAATAGGATTGTAAATATTTATGTAAAGTAAAGAACAGGTTGTGGCAGGACAGACACCCCCCCCCTTTCTCTCTCTCCCTGATTGCTAGCCGAGATCGATGGCTCAGATTAAGTCAATGGCTTAATCCTGACTATCAGTGCTGGCGTCTGGAACTCAGAGCGAGACACTGAGAGAATGTGAAGAATTTTCAGGTGACCGCAAATACACACTCTTTTCCCTATAAAACACCACGAAAAACTCAGTAAAATCAGAAGCTTTTCTACATGGATATCGGAGCGTGGAGAAAAGTCTCTCCCCTAAGCTTGGACGCAGACTTTGTAGTTACTTCCCGAGGGATTGAGTGAGGACGCTGATGTATCTCCAGCTCCAAAAACTGGATTTGGTGAGATCATTGAGTTTCCTAAATTGTATTATTCCGGCTTACTTATAGGTACCTTTCTTAACTTGCATTTCAGCTAGCTCAAGCAAGAATTTCTTAACTTGCATTATCGTTCAAGCAAGCATTTCTTGCGTTTTTAACTATCTTTATAGTTCAAGCAAGGTTTTACCCCATAATTGCATTTTTAGCTACCATAGTGTTGCAATTATGTATTCATTGTGTGTCTATGTGTGTCAATCTGTTCTATGTATGTTTGTTATGTTCTGTGTCAAATAAATGGTATTTTTAGACAAATCGGCCAGATATCAAAGAATCTTGCGAACGGGACTAAGTCTTGGGGAACTAGCTGTCTTAAAGCCTGTCAAACTGCAAAAGCACATAAATCTCCTCTCTCCCATGCAAGACACAGGTGAGTATGTTCTTTACATGTTCTGAAATGCAAGGACCTTTGAGGATGTAAGGGGTTTGAGTGTATCTGGTAAACAGCTATTCAAATTAAGAAAATAAGTCAAAAGACTGAAAAAATAATAAATTGAACACCAAGGTACACAAAGCCTAACCAGAGATGATGAAGACAATAACAAAAGAGAAAACAGTTGGATCTGTGCTTGATGGACTCCGGTGAATAAGGGTCTTCCACCAATGACTTCCACCTCATCAGCTGGAAAGGACCAGGCAGTCTGTGCTGCTGTGTCTGTGTGAGTGATGTTGTTTTTGTGGCTGAAGGTACTGCTCTGCCTCTGCTGCTCTGTGAGACTGCCTGGAAAGATGGACTCATTCAAAAAAATCCATTTGAATAGAGGCGAATGAAAAACTGCTTAGTTCTAGTTTTCACCCAGAAGTAATCTTAGCTGACATTAACTGCCTTGAATGCAGATTTTCAGTCAGAGGAGTCTCTAGACAGTCAATTCATGTATGTTAGCACTGGATTAAGCATCTTCTGTAGGTAACTAACTGTGTTCATTCACAGCAAAAGGAACTGAGGTGACTTAAGCAAGAAAAGGAAATTTTAAAAGGCGAAGTTAACTGAGAGAAAATCTTGACCTTAGGCACCAAGAAAGGAGAGAAGGCTGTTTTTCTGAAATGAAAACAATTTAGAAATCATGAAAATTCCAGAGCAAACCTGTAAATAATGTGGCGGCACATGTAAGTGGTGGGGGGAATAATTACAGAGAGAGTCCTTTCTCACAAAGTGTTGATAAGATCGATATAATAGATTGTTACCAACAGAGCCTTAAAGGATTTGAAGAGGATGCTAGCAAAATCGATATTGTGCAGGAAAAGCAATTAAAAGAGTTCAAGGGCTCAGTGTGCATAGGGTACATGTCACTTCAGGAGATCTTCACATGAATCCCTAAGGGTCTCTGGATCTCTGAAATACATTTATGTGTATTTCCCAAACACATAAGAAAAATTGAGATATTCTTTGATTTCTGTATTAACCTGATTGTTCCAGGCTATATTTCCTATGCAACACTCTTACTCATAAAATTCTGTAAAAATATGGTTAGGAATGCTATTCACGAGCTGTTCCAGAAACAAATTGCAAACACAGTTCATGTTATTATTCAGAGTTCATCTATCAGTTCAAAAGATCTTGATTTATGGCACAGACTTTTTCCTCTTGTGCTTCCGAAGTGATTGACATAACTAGTTATCATCCTTTGGATGAACAAGCCAGTGAAAAGGATAGATACTGAGCTTCTGTGTTTCACCAGTTATTCTTTTGGCAGGGAAAGTAGCATGACTCAAATATCTCTGGTTCTGTTATAGATATTTCACTATGTCATGTTCAGTCTTACACTTTTTGCATGCTTTCTTCCAATTCTTTTCTCCTGCAAAGCACATCTTCTTTTCATAAAAAATGTTACGTGTTTTTATTCCTGAATAAAGTCTGTAACTTTGATTTAGCACATCTTTGCCCAAGAGATAATTGGCTCAAGAAATTTGTCACTACTGCCTATCTTTTAAATGTTTACTTTTTTGACACCCCCCTAACAATAATTGACACCAGGAAACTGTTAGCAATCAATACCATAGAGATAAAGCTTTCACAGAAATAGATAAAAAATATTGATAATTTATTAGGCAATATTGTGAATAAAGAACTGCACAATCCAGATATGATACAGGCCATTATTGATGTAATATAGTGTTGTGAAAAACATCACCAGTGACTATATGGTTACTAAATGAAATGTGTTTTCAAGCAGAAGAGAAAAAAGAGAAATTAAAACTATGGCAAAGTTTAACCTCAGGCTGATTCAACTTTGGAAACCAAAGCAAGACTTTGATAACAAGTGACATTGAGGCAAAACAAGAACAATGAACCCCATGTGATACTGTTGGGGGATGCAAAACTAACCTTTGAGAGAAGAGTTATCATTTGACATATAGCAGAGCTTTTTTTTTAATATCATTGAGGCTGAACAATGTTAGTAAGTAGAAATGAAATAATATAAGAAAATAAAGAAAAACCCTTGAGCAAAGAGTTGAGCATGTCAGGGAATTCAGTATAAGCCAAATTAGGCAGGAGGATTACATAATTTTTCAGGAGGTTGCAGTCAGTAGGAGGAGAGCAGACAGAAAAATAACCAAAAACCATTACTGTTGCTGAATTCCTCAGTATGTATTGTCTTCACTTAGGACAAAATATTAACTGGTTGGGCACTATATTGTAAGTCACTGTATTGCTACATTCATTGTTAATTTGCTTTTCCACAAACCCAGAGTTGATCATAAGAAGGTAAATCTCATGGTTTAAAGTGATGAATTTATCTGTACTGAAGAAGTGATGGGCCATGATAACCGTTTTTTAAAAGGTACATTTGCAGTAGAATGGTACAAAATGCACTGATTACTACATTAATCTGATGTCAGCATTGAAGTTGGGGGTTTTTTTAAAAGAGATAAATGTAAACTATAATTTAGGGAGAATAGGCAAGCTCACCTCTGAGCTTGGAAAAATATCTTCTTGTCTCAAAGTATGCTTCTCTAGGTTCCTTTTTCCTAAAGCAGAAGGTGGTAGTTCAGCCACTGAAGGCTTTGCGCTGAGAATCTGCTAATCAGAGAGGATCAAATCAGGTCTCCTTCTTGGCCATTAAAGAAGAAAGAAAATGAAGGTCTGGAACGTACATCTTTCAGTGAAGAGATGTGCCTTTTAATGGAGTGGTAAAACAATAGATGCCTTTATAAAAGAAAGAGGGGAAAAGCACAGTTTTATTCTCTCCTGTTCTTTGAATTTATTGGGGATATTATTTTTTGTTTATTCTACCAGTCTCTAAAAGACTCAAGTTTCTTGTCAAAATTGAAACTTCTATGGATATCCATTATTTAAAAGGCTTTTTAAAACTAGCTTCCCATGGAGTATTTTTATTTTATCATTTACTTTTATCATTTGTCTGGTTTATTTTCAATAGTGAGGGGTTTTATCATTATTTTTAGCTTTATCTATGTCATTTTCTAGTTAACATTTTATGCTGTCTTATTCTTTTACATATACCCTATAAAACATCCATCATTTGATAGCAGTCTCAGAACACCAGATGATGCTTGCATTGTTTTTTGTGGTTAATTTTGAAGTCATTCCCATCAAACCTATGTGAAGAAATATCTCTTTATTCTGCCTTTAGCACACTCTTTATTTTCCTTTGCTTATCATGCAGTTATATTACTATTAAGAAAAGGGGGACAACATTTGATAAAACCATCCTGTTGAGAATCCTACACTGTATTTAATGTGGTCCACACGTAAATATCACTCCTATTCATACCTCACTAAATTGTATTTGGGGTGTTAGAGACAGAAGACACAGGATTTGCCTGACAGAATATAGGAACTCAAAGGAGAGAGAAAAGCCAAAGGATGGACAGGATGCAAGGCAGGACTGAAAGGGTTCTCCAGCAGCACTGTATAGTGTTCTCATCTCCAGCAGGTAAATCTGTTAGAAAATTACTTGCGCTAACTGTGCAGGTTCTGCCTTTGTAGAGATTCTCCCTTCTGCTTCTCAAAGACTCTCCTGGAATTCTGTTGCTCCAGTTAGAAATCAGCTTCTGTTTTCCAGTTTAAAGGTCAATAGGGACAGCCATCCTGGGCATTTGGTATCAACAGTTGAATTTTAAGATACAAGTTGTGAGCTTAGTGCTGTTCCTGGGCCTCCCTGGAATATACTTATGTCCTACAAACGTAGGAGCACCACAGGTCTGATTGGTGGGAGGTGTTTTTTGGCCACCGAGAGGCAGGAGGAGAAAGTTAGCAGAGGCAAGTGGGAAACTTAATATAGGATTTGGTGCTGAAGACTGATTTCAGTCAGACAATAGGGAGCTGCCCCTGAGATTCCTCTGGGGAAATTGGACTCCTTGGGAGGAAAGAGAGGGTCATGGACTAGCCCTGGAGCCAAACACAGGAGGCTTGACCATGTCACACAGAAGTACCTGGAGACACAAGTGTAAGGGCACAGGAAAGTAAGGGTAAGAGTTCAAGACAGGAGGACTGTGAAAGGGTGAGGAACTTGTGTGTGTCCATGGGGAGCACTCTGAACACTGTTCTTATGCACACCCTGCCCCACACTGATGGCTGGGCACACCCTTCTCCAGCTGCCTCCTTCACTATTATGAGACATGCAGTCCTAATTATAGGATTTCAGGGCTTTATCTTTTTAACATGGCTCTATGTAAAAATTTGATGAACATACAGCTGTACAAGAGCTTTAGAAGCTCTCGTGTTAGTAAGATGTGTGGTTCATAAGACTGAGAATGCTGAAGTATGGGTAAGTACAGACTGAGAAAAAAGAACTTGTATTATGACTGACTCAGCTGACCCAAGCATTTGGCTGATTTTACTGTGTTGAAAGGAAATATTTCCCCTGTGTTTTGGGATTCACAACATCTCCACATTTTTACTGCATCTTCTAAGAAAGAAATCTTTCACTTTGTGAAGGTTCATACAAAAATAGAAAAAAAAGTTTTTAGTTTTTTTTGCATGAAATCACACTACAGCACAACCAGAGGCTGAAGAAAACTGTCCAGCAATCTGTTTGGTGCAGAGTTCAGTGATACTGGGTAGAAGTACATAGATGGATACCAAACTAAAGTAAGATTCTCCTGGCTGAGGTCCCATTCCCATATAAGTATACACATATCACTGTTTTCAAAGAAATTAATGTCTGCGGATGTTAAAATCCCCTAACACTGGGATTTTGGCTCCTGCATGACTTAGGAAAAAACTCTAAAATATCCTATATATAGAAACTGTGTAACTGTCATTCCCATCAATTAAGACTTTAAAATTCTAGTTCTGATTTGGAAATTAGTTAAATTCCTGAGGCACTTTTATCACAAAGTTCCTTTTAAAACTATAACATATGTTCTGTTCACAACTCTGTAATGTGGGCATATACACATTACTACCTGCACTGGATTCAGATAAATAAATAAATACTACAGTTCATTCTCTACTCAGAGCATCATTCACAGAACAACAAATGAAGAACAGCCAAGATGACAGGACACAGATGAATGTTAATACATTTGAACTTTTGCTAGCAGTAGTCAGACTTGATATTAACATAATCCCCTCTTTTGTTATGCTCAGTATATTGAAGTTATTTTAACTGCCTAAATCTAATAACATCACCAGTCACAATCCATTCCAGAATCTGAGGAAAAGTCATTGACCTTTTTCCCCCTCCTCAGTCATCTTCAACATCTGCCTAGACTGAACAAGACAAAATTATTTTCATTCACCAGGGATTTCATAAATCACTAATACTCTAATATTTGTCAAGCATAACAAGACTTCTGCTGGTATTTAAGGAAATTTGGTTTGCTATTCATGCCATTGATGAATGAAAACAGAGTTTTCAGTCTGTTTTTAATGTGTCTTTTGGTCAGGCTACTGTCACATCACATTGACCACAAAAGAATAAACATAATGTAAGTTATACTTTTTATGTTATGAATACACTTTTTGTAGGTTGGTATTAAGGTGTCGGGGGAAAATTTAAGAGTATTTTACAATTATATTTTAATAAATTCTGCACAACTGCTCTGTTATGACTCTCTAAGATCTGGTTTTCTACTTATTATTAAGATAATGATGCAACTCCTTCTACTTTTAGGGCTTGCCAGTTTTGTTGTTAAATACCATGACAGTCTGCAGATCTCTGAAAATTTCCATCCATCTTTTTAAAAATATGCTGAACAGTAGCAAAGCAAAATATATAGAACAAATCAACCACCATGTCCTCGAACTTTCACATACTTGTCATATTTTTGGTATATGTCATTCAGCATTTGGATATTTTCTTGAGAGTTTTCAGGATAGGGGTCCAGTCTCCCAAACAGCATGAAATTTGGAACTAATAAAATAAAATTTAAAGCAAGCATGTTAAGTAGGAAAAAACAGCAACCATTATTTAAAGACAAAATTTAAAAATCATATAAAAATGAATAAAGAAAAATATTATTAATATTACACTCTTTAATGAATTTATGAATGAAAATATGCTGTACTCAACTTTAAAACTGCAATTTACCTCGAGAAGTAAAAGACTGTGAGTAGCCAAGTCTGTAACACCATGAGTATGTGTGGCAGGCTATACCTGCAAGTTACAGTAGCTACGAGGCCTGCCGCAGGGGGCTGAAACAGCCTATGCTGTCTCAGTTGGGGCGATGAGAAGAGCAGACAGTGAGCCCCTGCAGCAGATTATGCACCAGCGAAGAAGATCATTGGTCTGGAGCGCTCCCCTGCCTTTTCTCCCGTATATGGATTGAGTTCTAGAGACTTCTCCTCTGTTCCCTCTTGAGTTGTATATCATTGGATCATTTGAATTTTGTACCCTCCCCCTTATGTTACTATTGGTCTGTATCCCTGTCCCTCTTCCCTCTGACTATCCTGGTTGGTCTGTGCACCAAACCACTCCCCTTTTCCTTCCCCATATAATCCCGTGTCACTGGCTGTTCCGTGCCTTGCTGCCTCCAGACCTCCAGACCCTACACTTGTCCCCGCCTCTCCATCCACAGACCCTTACCTGATGGACCTACAATAAACCACTGGAAGACCGCAGGTAGCTTGGCGTCACATTCTTTTACTGCCGCATGTCTTCAGGGCCCGAGAGACCTCTCCCTCCTCTCAGTGGGCTGTGACTGCATGAGGGAGAAACCCCGTCCCTCTGCCTCCTCCCTGTTGCCACTGCGCCACGCCAGCTACTCGCCAGAGGCAGGGCTCGCCTCAGTGGGAAACATCCCCACTCACAGACAGAGACTGCTGGGCCATAAGAGTCAGCGCTCTGGGCGAGGGCTAGGTGGACTTTCCCAGGCAGACGATCTGGCACTACAACAAGTATGAAATAAATCACCATAAAGATTAATCCAAGTAAAGCCCATCAGTTATTCATTTAGATAAGTGTTACCAGAGCACTTCACAAGTAAGAGTCAATTAGAAGTTATGGTGCTGTAAAAAGATCAAGTAAATCTACAGTCTTTGAGTAAACCATAATCAATTTTATTATAAATAATCCTTGACCAGTCACAATCAAGATTAATCAGGTATTTGTACAAGAGAACACAGCAACTAAGGAATAATAATTTAACAACAAAAAACAGTTTAGGTAAAGAAGAAAGAGGTATCTCTGATAGCCTTTTCTACATAATTTAGACAATGTCACTGCTGCCATGAGTTAAATTAGGAAATTTATTCCCAAGATAAAGAAACATAGTGAACAAGTATTTGACCAAATGAAACAATAAGCTAAAACTGTTTTTTATCAGCTCGTGAATTTATCAGTGTCACTGTCTTAACAAAACCGGATTTTTCTACAAAAAGAATGTGAAGGGATATGCTCTATCCTAATTGCAAATATGTAGTAGGTACTTTAAAATTATGAATGCCTAGTTCTAAACTAAAAACACAAGCAAAAAAAACCCCAAACAAACATACAAAAAAACCCTAAAAAACCCAAAAAAACTAAACCGAAAACCCCCAAAAACAAACCCAAACCAAACTGAAATGCAGTGATGTTAGTTAATTAAATGGTTGTAAAATCCTGGCAAACCCTGGGGACCTGTGTGGACCAATGTAGTCATTTGTATTTTGTAAGTTTATTGAATGTTTTCTGCTCTGAAAATGAATAAAATCAGATGCAAATAAATTTATAGCAAGAAAATGTGTGCAGGATCTCACCTCTCCAGTACTGAAGAACAGAAAAGCCATTTATTAAAAACATCATATTAGTGAGTTGCTGGCAACAGGATGGGGCTTGGGTTTCATGACTCGTCATGTGTACCTGATTCATATGGTCCTAACAAATAAAATTTTATGTGGACCATTCTGCATCTTCTGCTCATTCTTTTTCCTTCTGGATGGATGTAACAGTTTCAATATTAATATTTGATTATACATAGAAATAGCCTATGTTGATTTAATATTAGGTCCTCATCAGAACTAACAACCAGATAAATATCAGTGAATTATATAATCAATCAACACTTCATGAGTCTAAAATAAAATTAAAATTCAATGAACAATGCTATTGAATTAAATCCAGGTGTTCAAGATATTATACATGCTTGTTATAATGAAAGCACAAACAGGTGTTTTGTCAAATAGTGTAGTTTGAAAGTAAGTAGGTGATTAATTAACAGGTTTATTTTTATAGAGTGGAATAGGATGAAACTGGTAACAGTTACTAACCAAGATAGAAATAAGTTTTTCATCAGTGGGCATTTTCAGTACCCACATTTTACAAGTCTTTGAAGGAAGTTAGCTGCTTTAGCTGTCTTTGTCTTGAACTTACTGTCATATATCATAGAATATCTTAGGTTGGAGGAAGCTTTAAAGGTCATCTAGTCTAAGCCCCCTGGAATGAGGCAGGACACCTTCAATGAGATCAGGCTGCTCACAGCCCCGTCCAGCCTGACCTGGAATGTTTCCAGGGATGGGGCATCCACCATCTCTCTGGGCAACCCGTTTCACCACCCTCATTGTAAAAAACTTCACCCTTACATCTAATCTAAATCAACCCTCTTCTACCTTAAAACTATTACCCCTTGACCTATTGCTACAGGCCATATTAAAAAGTCTGTCCCCATCTTTCCTACAGGCCCCCTTTAAGTACTGAAAGCCCATAAATAGGTCTCCTTGGAGCCTTTTCCAGGCCAAAAGACCCCAGCTTTCTCATGGCCTAGTATTCCTCACCTAGGTCTTTCTGCTCAGCCTTTTGTGACCAAGAGTGACTTTGGTGGGACTCTGCAGAAATCTACACTTTAAAAAGAAATGCCCTGAATTTTCCTGTGGATCAAATGTGCTCTCAGTACATGGCTTGGATGTGGTGACAGACACAGCACAACTCTATTATTTCTATTCTTTCTGTGTGCCCAGGGATATCCAGTGATAGTTTGGTGACTGTGCAGGTTTCTCCCTGTATTTCTTCTGCCTACAGTACTCACCCTGCATCTGGTGATCCCATCAGCCAGACATCACCCAGCCCCAATGGCCCCTCTGACTGGCATTGCCACATGGGCTGTGGGATGTTCAGGGTGCCAGCTGCAGGTACTGTCTGGCTAAGAGCAGGGGAGCAGGTCCTGGACACCACCTGGCTGCCAGATCATTCCTGCCATGTCCCACTGTACAGCAAGTGCAGGAGCTCACTGCTCCCCTTCAGCATTTGCTGCAGCTGCTTGTTACATCTAAAGGTTAGAATAGCAGCCTTAGTGTATCTTTGGTATTGGGCTGGCGAGGTCTTTTGTGATTCTAAAAATGAAGTGTAAGTCTGGGTTTTAGTTTTGGTCAAGGTTTCAGCTTAATCCTGACAGAACAGTGTCCCAGACTTCATGTGAAATATCAGCCACTACAATAGGAAGAGGTTTCTGTGATGATTTTAAGGTAGGACTTTTTTTTTTTTTTTTTTAATCTGCAGAGCAAATGTTATATAAAATATCTGAAGCTGCTCAGCTTTCTGGGCAATACTCCCAGTCATTTGAAACAAACAGTCCACCTCCTGGAATGAAAAAGCCAACAAATTTCCCACCCAGTAGGGCGGTAATGCTTAGCTGCTATATGCCATTCCTGCCCACTACCATCAAAAAAAACCCCATAAAGCAGGACACATAAGATATTTAAAAAATAATTAAAACTGGTGGAAAGGTGCCATTGTTAACAAAAGCTGATAATTAAGACAAATTCTCAAAAGTCTCATAACTCAGTGACTATTTCCTAGTATAGTAAATAATTAAAACAGATGTTAAGCCTTACTGCATGACAAAAACAAATATAGTAATAATTTAAGAAAAATAATACATCCGTATTTCTTTTTTTCCCCTGACATTTTCAACATTATTTTGCAACACTAAAAGTTAGGTATTCAGGGTAGCTAAAAAATTTTGAAATATTTTATTGAGATAATAGCTGGAAGTTCCCCACACCCCTTTCTTAACGACTGTACTTGTCACCTATTGTCCTGCCTTCCCTACTCCACACAGTCCTAGCCACGCCCCCAGTTTTCCCTATTGGTTCCTGTACCCTAACCCCACGTGGCCCTGGCCACTCCCTCGGGTTTCCCCTATTGGTTCCTGTACTCCTAACTCCGCCCCTGTACCTCCCCTGTACCCAGAGGTCACTGGGCCTGTGTGCTATCCCTGCCCCTCTCTGTTTCCCTATAAAACCCCTTACCCTCCGCCATCTTGCTGTCTATGCTCCACGTGTGTTTATGCTCCACATGTGCTAAGCATGTGAGGCCTTCGCCCTCGAGGCATCTCTGCCTCGGGGAGGTCGTTGGCCTCTGCTGCACCATGCGAATAAACATCTTCCATAGACACAACACATAGACCCTCCTCGCCTCCTTTATCACCGCCAGTTGTGGAAGCAGACGAACCAGAGCTAGCCTTATGGCTCCCCGGCCGGTGAGAGCGCAGTGTCTGCCCTGGGACAGAGGGTTTGGAGCACTGAGGCGCTAAACCGGGCTGGGTAGAGAAGCTCTAGGGTAAAGTCTGCTGTAACATCCTCCAAAACCGCAACAATATTTAGTCCCTTAGAATCATAATCACCCCAGAAGTATACAAGTATAGCTCCAATTTCAGCTTTCATGTAGTCGAAATGACTTGTTTTGAGCATAAATAGAACCTTTGTGATTCTCTAAAAAGAATGGGATCAAACCTTTCCAGCATCATTTCCCAGTTACAAAGTAAGGCATATTTATAGAAACAAGAATAACCTAAGTATTAATTTTGGTGCTTTTATTTCAGAAAATGATTACTGTATCTTTTGACCTAACTACTGGAATTATTAAAATTTGTTCTCCAAGATTCTCCCAAAACATGTGTCATTCAGATGAAAATATCAAATCACTTATGCCCAAAAATATAAAATTATTTATTTAGCAAATATTAAAACATTAAAAGTATTTACAGTTGTTTATATTAGAGCTTTTATTGCCTCTAATTCTTTTGGCCAGCAGTAATCACAATGTACTAAATACATAATAATGAGAAGATCTCCTAAACCCCTGATTTACTCAGCATGATGCACTGGTCTGTGGACAATCACCGAAGACAGAGCTTGGTCTATCCAGAGCCAAATACTGCATTGTGAATAAACCTAACTCTACATGTGCTTAACATGATGAGAAATGTCTTTTCCCAGTGAGTCATCCCCATCAGTCATTGAGTAGCAAAGCAGATTAATCAGCACTTACTTGTAAAAATGTGCTGATTTTGTCAGTGTTTTGGTAGAGAACCTTTATTTCTGTAACACAGAGTATACATCTTCAAATGCAACTTTGATGTTGCTAAGCAAAAGATCTCTAGCAATGGGAATTCTCCACGGACTTTGCCTTGGGCTTGTAATAACTAAAGTCAGCAATAAACAACCTGTGTTTTTTCATAGTTTGGCAAATATTTCCAGTAGCACTGCATCAACACTTCTAATGATAATAAGACAGGTCAAGTTGTGGTTGTGTTAAGGAAGCTTTCCTGTCTGATCATCCCGGAGCCACTCTGGCAGTCACATTCACTCCACCTGAGCTGGGACAGAGCCACCTTGGCAACGGGTGGCTGCAGTGACTGACAGGTCCCACTTGACTCCTTGCACATCCCACTCTCACACAGAACAGGTTTCATTACTGGCTCAACCCTGGGTTAACCAAAGCAGTGTCTCAGATCTCTCAATCATTAAAACAATTGAATCATGGTGCAATAACAAAAATGACAGCTCAAGCTGAGTCCCTTTGAGATTTGACACTGAACAAAGGACCCCCTAGGTTTTTATATCCTCCCGGTCTAAGTGTTTGAAAAGCTGGGGCCTTCCAGCTGAGTCCTCTGCTCCTGCTGCGTCTCTGAGTGTGCTGTCACCTGGCTGGGCATAGCTCTCCTTACCGTCTGCCTTGCAAAGCTCAGCACCAGTTCACAGCCTCTTGCCTTGGGCTTCTGCCCTCCAGAGCTGTCTGCAGCTCTCACTTAACTGGCACACTGAGCTATCTGCAGTAAATGGATTCCCTGACGGTTATGGGGTTTGGTTGCTCCTTCTTTTTTATCATGAAGACCCATTTTGCTTCTGAAGGCTGTAACATACTTTAACTCTTTGTTCATGGAACAATATCCACAACATGGTTGTCCTGGTCATGACAGCCAAGATGGAGCCCTACTATTCAGTGGAACCTTAGATATATATAAAAATTTCACTGAAATAAAAAATGCGCCTATCTAATTTCAAAGGCAAAATCAACAAGTTCAGATTCATATTCTTTTCATATTAACCTTCCCTTTCATTCACTATTCTTGAGGTCCTTCCAGAACATCATAGATCACAGAGCTGTTAAGGTGATTGACCTGTTGGAATGAAGGCAGATGAGCACCACAGAGATGACTGGGGAGCTGGAGCACATCTCATATGTAGCCAGGCTGAGAGACTTGAGCAAGTTCAGACTGGAGAAGAGAAGACTTTGGAAAATCTTAAAGCAGCCTTGCAGTGCCTAAAGGAGGCTTACAAAAAGGCTGGAGAAGCACTTTCCACAAGGGCATGTAGTGTTAGTACAAGGGGCAATGGTCCTATGCTGAAGCAGGGCAAGATTAGATGTTAGGAGGAAATTCTTTGTTATTACCAAAAGAGGTTTGCCCAGAGAAGTTGTAGACTCCTCATCCCTGCAGGTATTCAAGACCAGGCTGGATGGGTATCTGAGTAACCTGGTCTCGTGGCAAGTGTTCCTGCCCATGGTGGAGGGCTTTGAAATCGATGATCTTTAAGGTCCCTTCCAACCCAAACTATTGTGTGATTCTATGATTTTAAGGTGAACAGTTGAGGTGGTATCTGTTTTCTCTATGTAGTAATAGGAACTACATAAAAAATGCAGCTTTCCAGCTTTTCTTTTTCCTCAGAAATCCTAGAACTCATATTTCATTGTTACGTTTCCACATTTTGTAAAAGCGAATCATCCAACGTGCTGCTCCTAGTCAAAACTTATAAATAACTACCAAGTGAATGGTTCATACACTCCAATCAAAATACTGTAAATTCTTGTGATACACAGTACGTGAAATCTGCATATTAAAAAAATATTTTGTTAGTGGGCAAGAACATTAGGAAATAAAAGCTGCTAGAATAAAAACAACACAAAATCAAAGGTAGAAGATCAGCTTTTACTAATATGAGCAGACATGGAAGATAAAAGAATTCTGTAGGTATAGAGACAAAGATTTCTGTCCCGGGCTGTCCTAGCAGTAGTAGAGAAATACAATATTATAGATTAGAAGGTTTGATAGAGTTCAAACTGACTTAAATGCTTTTGATATCATGAGTTGAGTTGGACTCCAAAGTAATTTTGGCACTTTTGAAACACTTAACCATTTGCACAAAGACTTTGAGAACTGGCTGATGATTCAGTTTTCTTTACTTCTAAGTTTATGGTTAGAGATACATAATGGAAATCTTCTGAAAGCTCTGAACACATTTCTTTGAAGCCAGACCTTCTAGTGATGTTTTATCTTCACAGATGGTTACTGCCATCAAATCCACTAGTCACTGTTTTCAAACACAGACTATAAAGTTAAATATTATCTTTCCCATATTCACTACATGTTCCTGCATTGAGACCAAGGAAACAACAAATATAAATATAATTCTACTATCTGAAGCCAAAAGAAATACAAACGGTTGAGTATATACAACTAAATAATCCTTATTCCATTTTCCTATGTGCTTAAAATATCCCAGAACAATAACAATAAACGCCAAAAAACCCCCCAAAATACAATAAAGTTTGGTTTTCAAGAATGAAAATTTATTTCTTTGGTAAGTTTTAAAATTATAGTTACTCTACATGTCAAAATAACACAAAAGAAACATTTTTTTTGCAAAATAAAACAATACTTAATGGAAATAAAACTCAAGGCGCAGAACAAGAAGGCTCTGATCTATGCATGGATTTGTGTTGCGGTGGCCCTGGCGCAGTTGAGCACCTCGGGTTCAGGGCCCCACGGCAAACCCCCTGAGGAGTCATGGACAATAGGCCCTGCTTCTCTCCCCTCCCCTATTCCATATAAGGTTTTGTTCTAAAAGTTTCTCCTTTGTTCTCCAGTTAAGTTGTTAGCCATTGGTTCTTTTGGAATTTGTACCCTCCCCCTCTGTGCCCCCATTAGACCAGCCCTGTGTCAGTCATCCATTCTCTGTACCCCATTAGTTGTCTCAAGTATCCCCTCCCCTTTTCCGGTACTGTAAAAGCTGCTGCACAGCACAGAGCAGTGCCATTTTGAGCACCCCTACCTACCTTCCTGACTTCCCTGCCCGACCCTCAATAAACCCTTCTTCAACCCAGCTCAAAATTGCCTACGTTTCTTGCTTTCGCCATCTGATCTCCGACCTCCACAGCTCCCGCAGGAGCGCAGCTTTTTCCATCTTTCCACCCACCGCCCCGAAGGGCGAGCTGCCGCTGCCTGGAGAAGGCCTCACCGTCTGGTCACCCCGATTCCGAACTGAGTCAACGGGTCCCGGGGACCCGACAGATGGTGCTGAAACCCGGGAATCGGGTGTCGACTGGACTGACCTTCACTGAAACGGACTTATAATCGCCCGCAGTGCAACTGGCACTTCAAAGTGCTGAGCTCCTCGGAAGCCAACACCTTAGCCGACACAGAGCGGTTTCGGTGGGCGATCAGAGATCCGCACCTCAACCCAGATTCTGTTGCCAGCAGCAGAGCATCAAGCGGCTACCGAGCGTGGGATGTCTCAAGCTGCCGAGCTTAGGGTAAGTTGTCCGAGGGAGCATTGGGAAGAG